>NW_019525118.1:1330425-1331547 GCF_002814215.2 Seriola lalandi dorsalis
CACCCTGTCGTGTCTCGTCCACTTTCTCGTCCTAACAGAAACTGGCAGCAGCAGCACAACAGGACAAAAACACAGGAAGACCAAATCCTGTCGCAGCAACACCGTCACATCTGAGAGTCTGATTAAGAAATGTGACTGCGGGCGAGACAAAGAGAGAGAGAGAGAGAGGGAGGGAGAGAGAGAAAGAATATTCTTAAGAGATGTTCACTGGGAAATCTTTTGACTGGTGGACGGGGAGGTGACACAGTGTTAGCAGTGATGGGTTCTGCGTCTTCATCTTATAATCAGGTTAAGATGTGACGTGTTTTAACAAAGACTGAATTTACACCAACACATGGATTATTTTTCCATGTTTTGTCAAGGGGAGAATAAAGACCAAAGCTCAGCAGGTCCGTCTGAAACTGAGCGAGACGACACGTCCAGAAGTGACCGACTGTAAATAATCGTCACGGCCACTAAATAAACATCTTCTTATGGATCAACACTTCAAATAAAACACTGGAAAAGTTTCAGATACGTCAGAGGATGGTTTTGTAGTTTCTCCTTCATCTAATTTCTTTGTGAAAATTAAACAAAACACCAATTTTATTGTACTTTTATCACTTTAACCTTCATGGATAAAACCCAAAAGCAGCTTTTTCTTTGTTGCTTTTTTCGTAATGACATTGAAATAAAAATAATAAACACGTGTGATTTATCAGTGAGAGTAGACATCAGATCTGGTGTTTGCACTGAAATGAGAGGAAAGGAAACTCTTTCATCGCTGCACAGCTTTTTCTTCTCTTTTTATTTCCTCAGGTGTGTCTGACCTGCAGCCTCCATCACAGCTTTCAGTTTTATCACGCTCAGTGAAACACCAAGGTCGCAAAACCACATAAAGAAAAAGAGCAGCGACTTTTTAAAGGTCAGCATTAGCTTCCTTTAATCCTCTCTGAATACCAAGCACTAGAGCTGACCTCTGCTCCTTTTCCTCTCCTGAGGGCCGTTCTCTCGCCGGCGACACCGCCCACCCACTTGGTTCGATTTCGTCCTTCAAACATTTACTTTAACTGACTTTAACTTTCACAGAGCTGGAAATCACCTCAGAAAGAAAGCGTGTACTTGTTTTCTGTTCTGGTTAAA
>NW_019525118.1:1331658-1362357 GCF_002814215.2 Seriola lalandi dorsalis
GGGTAGGTAACCGTGTGACCTTGGAAATGCCAGGTTCTGAGCGTAAACCTAAACATCGCCGCTGTGCCAGCTGGTGCCGACAGATTTGAGGAATGAAAGGTCCGAGGCGTCGCAGGCGGACCGCCGCTTCTTTTACCCGAGAGCAGATGGCAAAGACACGATAAGAGTTTATTATCTACGGCTATTACCGCCGCCGCTGCTGCGAGTGTTGTTACAGCCTTCACACACATTAAAATCCTTGTTGCTGGTGTTTTGCTTGTTTGTTCTTATGAGGAGGAGGAGGAGGAGATTTTGTGTTGATAGTAGGAAGTTAAAAATGCCCTTGGATGCAGCCGGTCAGTAACTATAAGGAGGGAGATCGAGATAAAGAAAGAACTCCAACACAATCAGTCGCTTGGGACCAAATGACGAAAACAAGCAGAGACTAATTAGTTGTATAAAAGTTAGTCCATCATGTACTTACAACAGTTCTCTACAGGGGAGGATGCTCTCTGAGGAGGTGTAAAACCTGTGTGTGTGTGTGTGTGTGTGTGTGTGTGTGTGGGCTGCACCTGTAATATTATTATTATTACTGCCTCTATTATCCTCCTGGGTTTAACTTTTAGCACATACTAAAACTCTAGTGGAGCTGCTGAACCATTCTGCAGTTTTATTTTTCACCTTTCAGTGAAAATCACCCACGTTAATGATACTGAATATTGGCTCAACAAATCAGCTTATGACAGTTCAGAACCGAAGCCAAATCCTGTCCACTGTGTGTGTAACGTCCACCTTTAGTCCACCACTTTGATCCACACTGAAATATCAGCTTCTGTTTGAAAGGAGATCTTTGTATGTTGTATGCTACATAGCTAACGTTAGCTTTTGCAGCTGTTTACTTTCCAGTCATTGCCAAGATCTTCAGCCATCGCTGTGTTTACATTGCAAGAGGTTATAATACGTCCTTTGAGCTGCGCTACTTCTTCAGTGCAGACTGGACGCCACAGTGACTCGGTATCGGAAAAAGTAAGGAGACGGGCCAACTGAGCCGGGGCTAGCTAATTAGCATGCTAACTTCAGTACTAGAGCGGCGTACCTACAGTCATGACTTGGTTAGGTTTAGGAAAATATGGTGATTGGGGTTCAAATAAGTACTTCCTCAACATTATACGATCTTTGTTGTCATGGTTACAATAATAAGAATGTGGTTAACTTTGTGGAACGTCATAAACTCGAACACACGGCTCTCCTGTGCCACATTCATCCATCCACCACCTCCTCCTGACGTGGACTTTTGTCTCTCTTTATACCACGTCACCGACACTTTTCCCTTCGCTCCCGTCATAAATACTACGACCACTAGGTGTCGCCTAGCAACAAAACGTAACTATGGGTCATAATAAGCTGCTGATCGGATGGACAATCTCGTTAAAGAAGCGAACGGAAAACCGAGCCACAACCTGCTCCCTCAACAAACAGTGACCAGTGACTGAACTGATGAAAAAAGCTTCTGAATGTCGATACTGGAAATTTTAAATTTGACCTGACATGAATCTGACGCGTCTCATCACACTGAGTTTAATGATGAAGGATGAGTTGATCTCACTCTTGTTTTACAGTTTGTAGAAATGAAAGAAAATCCGACACAAACGAGCGAGCGGATGCGGAGGCCTGGTCTGGAGCTGGTACCGGAGGCTGGGTGAGTCAGCCGAGCGCCGGGCAGACAGCCGTCGATCACACGTGAAGGAGGAGGAGCCGCCTCAGCTTCACTCTTCAAGGCGAAGTCTCAAAAGGTCAGAGAGTTTGATGATGTGATCGCCTTGACAGCCCCGCTGTTTCACAAATGATTTCACCCTCCTCCTCTTCCTCCTCCTCCTCCTCCTCCTCCTCTTCTTCTACTGCTGTCCGTCCACTAACTGCTTCAGAGATTCTGACTTTCTCTGAGAGAGACCGGCTTCAGTGACCCGCTGGCGTGTGAAGACTCAATCAACTTTATTAATCGCCATTTTCTTTCAGGTCTTTTTCTGGTCACGAACTCTTCCCTCTTTCTCACCTCAACTCACACTGTTCCCACGTCTGTCTCTTTATTTTTCTTTCAGCACTTTCTCCTTTTATTACTGCTGTGTTTTCTCCTGCACAAACTTTAAAAGGAAAATAAGAAATTCAGATCACTCTTAACCCCTGATTGTCTGCACAGACATGTTTCAGCCATTTAATGTGTAGATATACCTCTGGTTGTCCATCACAATTCATCAGCTGTGGTTACATACAAATATATATAATAAAGTGACACAAAAAGTGGATTTATTCACAAACTATTTTAGGACAAAGGTCATAAAGTGATCACGTTCTTATTGTGACAGAAATAAATTCTTTTAAAGGCTTTTCTGCACCGATTCCATTATTTTCAAGAATTAACAAAATTAAAAACCTCCTCATATTTGCTCCATTAGTCCAACACAAATGGTTTGTTTGTGTCCATGCAGAATATGAATGAACTTTATTTGTGAGAGAGACGTGATTACATTTTCAAAATGATGTTTCCCTGAGGCAACGAGCTGTGTAGTGTGTGTGTGTGTGTGTGTGTGTGTGTGTGTGCGTGTGTGTGTGTGTGTGTGCCAGAGTGTCAGCTGCTGTTCAGGATCATCTGGGTCTTGGCAAATGGTTTGGTTGGTTTTTATTTGAACGAACTGGTCTCCTGGCATCAGGGATGAGACGATGAAGTGATTCTGTATCAGCTGGTAAAACTCTCCTGCTCCTGAATCTTTGTTTTCCCCTCAGAAAGCCGCGCGGCGTCGCAGCCTGAGGACATGTTCTCGCAAAGAATTAGAGTCATTAAACTCATCGTGTGATTCTGTGTGAGAGATTCCTGTGCTCTTCTTTTTCTTTTTTTCCAGTCTTCCCTCAGATAACGATGAAAGGATGGAGGCAGCCCTTTGAGCCGCTCGGCAACAAGACGAATCATCTCTCCATGTTTGATCGAAATCAGAGTGGAGCCGTCACAAAGGAGTGAACAGGGATCAGACACAAACACTGTAGAATATAATGTAAGTGATTTCAGCTCTGTAACTTTATCAAGGTTTATAACTGATCTTTCACTCAAACAGTGAGAAGTCGACTCATTAACACAGTTCATTACTGAGTCTTCAGCTTGATAGATATTTCATATATTTACGGATAAAGTAACAACACTTTTGAGTCTTTATGAAGTGAATAATAATTATTCTCAAAAACTCAAACTTCTGGAGACTAATATGGATTTCAGTTAAAGGAGAGTAGCAGTAGAGGTGGAAGGGCTCTGAGTGAACTGTGTAGGTTGAGAAAATGTAGAATTTTTATTGGAAAATCGTGAGTCAAACTTGAGTGTTTCCAGTTCTCTGTGAGCATAAAAAACTAAACATGCATTATATCTTAGTTTCTACATACAAGTGGATATTGTATTGCAGGAAAAACGTTCCCCCGTTACGTTGAGTTTCATTTTACGGGTACAACAATATGTGTCTAACTTTGGGACGGTGGAAAAGGAGGGACAACCTACAGCTACAACAACACACATAACACATGTTAGTTGAAATATAAATATATTGTTCCCAGATAGCAAAAATAAATCCAGCCCTACTTGGGCCACATGCCCATATGCAGCATGCATGACTTTTAGATGCACACTTCCACATCTGGACCAATTCTGTCTCACACCCGCCAGTATATGGGCCAGACTTGGGCCAGACTCGGGCCAGAGGATCCAGGCATACGTTGGGCCAGAAGTTTCATCTTGCTACCTGAGTTGATTTTTCATTATATGCTAAAGAGAAAGGTAAAGCTTCACAGAGGTATGTAGGCAGGCTGCATGGTCACAGCTGCAGGAGAGAGATCGACACAGTTGAGTCGGTGACACCGTCATTTCATCACATCGGGAACAAAAGGCATTTCTCTTCCTGCTGGTGCAGTCATGCAGCAGTTAGAGTCCTGCAGTGGGATGGAAGCAGTAAATTAACTTCTCCCCTCTCCCCTCTCCTTCATAACCTTCTCCTTCTCTGCATCCTGTTTACCCAGTGTTCCTCTCTGCTATGAGCTATGTCCTCTGGCTCCCTGTGTAATGTACAGTATCAAATAGCTTCTCTTAAAGGAGCAATCATGCAGCACTCCAGGGGATGCTGTGCGCAGTAATTGAACATTTGCCGGGAAGCCGCTGACGTACAGTGTGACACCTCTGGGCTCTGACTGGGTGCTGAATGTATGTCGGCCTGGGTTATAAATATGTGAATGGCTTCAAATCCCAGCTGGGAAACACCGAATGGGAATGACACTTCCTCCTCTCCTCCACTTTTAAAGATTATATATATTCACTGTGTTGGCTCAAGGTGTAAAGGAACTAAAAGTGAAAGTGAGTCTTTTACTCAGGTCACAAATAATTCTCCCAAATTTATGAATTTGTTTGCTCTATATACTTATTTTGTTCTCTCTCTTCTTGTAACTCACACCCTGAAATCACTCAATTTGCAACCTTGGAACAGTACATTGAAAAAAACATTATTTAATTTGCCTTCTCCTCCTGTGAAAGGCAGAAATATATCTTCACAAAGGACTGTCAAAGATAACAAAATGTTCTGTTTACAAGGAAAAGCTCCAATAAAATATTAAAGTCAAACGGCTCTACAGCAGGAACATCAGGATGCGAAAGGCTCGGTAGAATAAAGAGGATAGTAAATCAAAAGCAGTTAATTAATGCTTTTAATTTGAAGGAATGCATGAAGTAATTAATTCTTAATTTAAGGGAATCAAAGATGGATGAATGAAAGTTTCCACATAAAGCAGAGGAAGTCGCAAAACTAGCTATTTGTAAGTTTTGCTGTTGGTACATAGCTAACATTAGCATTAGCAGGTGTTTACTCACCAAGAGATTCAGACATCGTTGAGTTTACAATTAGTTATAGTACGTCCTCTGAGCAGCGCTACATCTTCAGGACGGAGTGGACGCTACAGTGACTCAGTATCGGAAAGTGACAAGACAGGCTAACTGGGCCGAGGCTATCTTGTTAGCATGCTAACTTCTGTAGAAGAAAAGAAGTGATAGAAATAAGAGGCAAAACCAAAAGAGGGTTGGTCTCCACTGCTGGAGACAGCTCTTGATGAGTAAAGGAGTGAAGTTTGATGCTGAGGTAAACATCTGTTTATGCTAACGTTAGCTATGTAGCAATAGCAAAACTTACAAACAGTTCCTTAAAGAAAATGACTAAGTTTTTAATCATGTGGCCATTTCAACATCAGTGAGTTTCAAGGGTTTGAAGTGTTTGAGTGGCTCAGTGCGTTTTGAGCTTTTCTCTGATGTTGAATTCCAGCTCAGTTCATGTCTTAGTCACAGTCACAAGACGTCATAATGACAAGTGTTTGTTACAGTTATTTTAAGAATTAATATTACCCAATATAATCACATATTTATATAGACGGTATCGGCCTGAGTTTCAGTATTGATAAGGGTGTTCTTGTGAAAGGGAGTATCAGGGTTTTAAACCTCTGTGGGTCATTTACACCTTGATTTCACATGACAGTTGTTCACATAGCAACAAATGTGAGATTCCTCCTTAATCTAACATCCTGCTTTTTATTTTTAAGTCATCTAATTATCTAATTATTTATTTTTACTTTTTTGGGCATAAGGCACAAATACTGAGGAGTGACAGCTCCACAGTCACCAGGACGACCACATGCTGTGGGTCTGTAGCAGAAACAAGACATTATACCGCTGTGTATTCATGACTTCACAAAGTATGACGACGTGATACAATCCAGTCCAACAACCGACCGAAATCTACAGTCTCAGAGTTGAATCACCATCTCTCTGCTGCAGCACAACCTCATTATTAAACCCCTCAAACAAATGTTGTGCTCATGTACGGCGGTTTGTACCAAACTGAATCAGATCCTTGAGTGTTCCTATTATTTAGTCCACTCTCAGACCTCTTCCACAGCATGCCTTTGTTCAGCGACGAGGAGGGAACCACAGCGCAGCGTCTGACTGCAGGACACGTCCTCCTCCCTGTCAGATCTCTGCATCATCGCTGCACCTTCAGATGCAAACCAACAACCGTGCCAGGACGTAATTGCCATTCAGCAAATACCTCAGAGTGCGGTGTGCCGAGGTGTGCACGCTCATAAACCCCCCCCCCCATCCGGAATATAGCTGCTCAGAGACAGACAGGAGTATTAGTCACCATGCCGTTATTGCTCACAAATAAAACCAAAGTGTAATAAAAGTGATCCTTTAAAAATTCATGTGAGCTGAGGCAGCATGGAGGCAAAGCACGGTGGGAGGTGGAGGGTGAGAACAGTGTGTGTGTGTGTGTGTGTGTGTGTGTGTGTGATGAGAGTCGAACTATGAAGCTTTATTTTAAATTATTCTGATCATTAAGCTGCATCAGCGCCTGTGTGTCATGGCTTTCTGTCCCTGACTAGGTGTGTGAGTGTATGTGTGTGTGTTGTGTGTTGTGTGTGTTTCCTGAAAGTACATGTATGTGACCTGAGTATGTGTGTGTTTCCATGTGCACATGAACAGCTAGGTGCTTATGTGTATATGCACGGCTAGGTATGGATATATAATGTATGTGTGTGACATATTTATATTTATATCTGTATGTGGCAGCACATTCCAGTATGCCGACAGTATAAGTATGGATTTATGTGTGTGTGTTTCCATGTTCATTTCTGAGTGTGACAGCAGTTGCATGTGTGTATCTACCTGCGAATCTGTGTACCTGAGCACACATCTGTGCACATCACTTTGTGGCTGTGTGTGTGTGTGTGTGTGTGTGAGTGTGTTCTCTTGTACTTGTATCTTTATGAGGACCAGTTTTCTTGTGAGTTAGGGTTAGTTGGTTGGTTTTCTGCACGGGCCTGAAATTGAGACCCAAACTCTACCATTGCTTCTTTTTAAACTTTATTTTATTTATTTATTTTTATTAAAAAATGTTTACAGAGCGTTGGCCTATTACAAGTTGTGTTTTATCTCTGTCCACTGGTTTTATTGGTCCTGATAACTCATCAGTTACAGTAGGTGTGTTTCCATTAACCTGCTTAATGCACAATTTGAAACTTTGTCAAGCTGAAAAAACTCAAATGTCACAAAAACATTTAAACACTCACATGAGGTGGTTTTTATTTGACAAAGCAAAAATATTTCACAGAGTTGAAATGGAAACACAGTTTCAACAGAGCGACAGACTGCTGGAAAATCTGTTGTCATGTTTAATTGGGATGATATCGTGAGATGAGAGAACCCGGCTTTATTCACATGACATCGCTCAGTGGAAACACAGAATATTTGCATTGTGTTCTGATGATTTTTCAAAAAAGAAAAAAGAAAAGTTTTTGCACAAAACTGCAAAGAGAGATGTAGGAAAACTACAGCACAGTCAGAAATAGCTGCAATAAAGAAACAAACACAAGCACACACATCTCACACAGATTCAGTTTCAGGTTTGACTCCAAAAGAAGTGTTGGATACAAGGTAAAGACCTGGTTCGGCGAGTGCAAAATTACAACTTACAGAAATAATGCTGGACTTTGGAAAGACCCCGATGACTGATGCTGCCAGATTTGAGACTATGACACCAGAGACTATAGTTTTGCTTTGTTGCGTCCGTGTGGACAATAATCTTGGTTGATCTCCTCCCAGTGAGCTGAGCACTAATACCATTATGTCAACGAGGACCCTCACAAGAATAGTGTAAGTGTGTGTGTGTGTGTGTGTGTGTGTGTGTGTGTGTGTGTGTGTGTGTGTGTGTGTGTGCGTGCAGTAGGTGAATACACAGACTACAGACAACCTCCTCATACACATGTGAATGAAACCTGAGCATTAGCATGCTAACTGCAGCAGTTCAACAGTCGCCTGGTGAATGAAGAGAAATTGTTATTCTGGTCCTGTTTGACACCTCGATGAAGGAATCAGGAACGGAGGAACATTTTATTAAAAACACGACAAGTATTCACGGAGCTGCGGGGGGAGACGTGGCGAGGCAAAGCCACCTCCACGCTCACGATTCAGTCTTGATATTAGAATTTGAGTTTTTTATTTTTTTTGCCAGGCGAGCAGACAGAACTGTGTTTGTCTCCATCCTGCTGCAGTGGTTTCACCTCTTCTGTATGTGCTCCAGGGTCACAGCTGTGGAGCTCACCTCGACCCGATACAGCGGCGAGGGGAGGGGGGGGCCACCCCTCTGTTTCCTTATCCAATGTTTTGTTGCTTGAAAATCCTCTTAAATCTTGTTTCAAACAAAATAGAAATAAAGAAAATAGAGTAATAAATATGTCAGGTGTTGATCATAAAAGCAGAGGGTGACGATTTTAGCTAACTCACTAATTAGCTAAAGATGGAAGAAACTCTGATGAAGGCAATTAGTAATTTAACAGATTAGTTTATGGAATATAATATGAAAACCACGGTTGAGTTTTTAATCTAAAGCGTGATGTTTAGCATGTCAGCTAGAATGTTGTTCACATGAATGTTAATGTGCGTTGTTAGCTTATTCATACTTGCTATGTAATGCTTAGCGTGTTAGCATGTTAACACATGTTTAGCGTGATGTTGTTCGGCTACATTACGAACAAAGCATCCTGAATTCTTGCAAAATGCTATGCATATTAACTTTTATTTCACACGGCATTTGAAAGGAAATGTGGCTGAAGCTAATGGTTAGCCTGACCTGAGACTGTGCTAAATGTCACCAGCCGGTGACCTAAGACCGGGTCAATTAAAACAAAATTAAATGAAACCTCGGACACAACAAGCAAGGTGCAACTACTTGATGCAGGTAGTTGATAATTAAAACTCTTCCACACAAGCTCGCCACAATACCAGCGCAGTACGAAGCCTCATTGGTTTTGAGGACTGTCGGGGAGTTTGGTGGTCCGTGAGTTTTATTTTAATGGGTAAATTTTCCTTGGTGTAGAGGTAACACTATGAAGAAACTGGCAAGCTAACTAGTTTCTTTGGAGTGAAATGTAACATTTTGATTCACATTTTTCCTGCTGGATGAGCTAATAAACTAAGGTATATACTTTATATCGCTGCTTCTGGACCCCACACACTGAGGTTTTATTACCGTGTTCCTGCTTCTAACCTTTCCTTGCAGGGGAAACACATTTTTCTATTTTCATATACACACACAGCTCTTTGCATTTCAACATATTGAGCTCATTTGCCAACAATTCATGAAACCAGATTGCCCCTCCCTCGCTCCCTCCGCTGCCTTTATCTCCGTCTGTCCGTCACTCCATCCCTCTGTCGCCTCTCCACTCCTTCCATTATTCATCGGTTCACCATTAGGACCTCGCTTCCTCCCGCTGCCTCTCGCACTAAATCTACTTTGAGACTTTATTGTCCTTGAAATGAGGTTTGCAAAGGGGAGCGTGTCACACAGCACACACGATAAACAAAATCTACCGGAACATATGAGACGCACCTCAAAATGAACTGAGGAGCGACTCCCGCCGCCGTCCATCCATCTCCCTTCCCTTTATATCTCTGCTGCTCTGCAGAGGTTTGCTTAGTATTTCCAAAAGCATAAACACAACAGCAGTGTGTGTGCATGTATAAATATTCTGCTTATATTTCTATTATACTCCGTCTTGTCCTGCCTCGACATCCTGTTTCGACACATAGCACAACAAAATATGAAGCTAAGAACAGCCTTAAAATGCCAATAATTTAATCTAATTGATTAAAAACACCACAACAGGACAACAGTCCACCCATCTAACCCCTCCCGACAGCTCTGAAATCAGGAAACATCACAAACCATGTTGCTTTACCCAGGTGTTTCTCTTCAGGAGGTCGTAAATCACTGGTTAGATCACGCAATCTGAACCAATAAAGAAGCTGCTAGAGGATGTAAACACTGAGAGTCCGACATAAACTTGTTAGCATGCTGAACGCTTATTCGCTTGAATGCACCATTAGTTTTGGGCTTCTCTGAGGTTAAACTGTTTAATCTGGAGGAGCAGAGGAAGGTTCAGGCGGTGTCCTCTGCAGAACTACATCTTCAGGGCTGAACCGGGACACAGCTTCTATGTGAAACTCAATGTAAAACGTATTGACTGCTAACACCATACCTTACAGTGCATCATTTAAACCTCATTGGTTATCGGTTATATCCCATAAGCCCTCAGTCACCTGTTTCCCCTCTACCTTTTCTTCAGTTTCCACCTCGAGTCTTCTCCAGAGCTCCACCTTTAACACTTCACCACTCTCTCTCTCTCTCCCATCCCCTGTCTAAATTAGGAAAAGCCCATTAGCTCATGGCGCGCAATTCCTCAAAATCTCTCACACACACACACACACACACACACACACACACCTGATGTGGCCCATAAATCGTTGTCTCCATTATAGTTCTGCCAATAGCGCCTCCATGCTGGCTGCACAGCGTCTTTATAGTGCAGCTTTGATGTATATGTGGGGGTCGGGCCAGGCGGGCGGGGCGAGTGACAGAATGAGGTTGGGAAACGAGGGGGATTCACAACAGAGGAGGAAACGAGGAGAAATACTGGATCGACACCAAACACCGGAGAGACACGCAGAAAGAAGAGATGCAAATGAAGCATCTTGATTCTCCCAAACACACACAGTTTTATCAGTCACTCCCTGGATTTTGGATTTGTGAGTTGCTGTAGCAACATCTTGTCCGTACAGCATCTGGTGAAATGACAATGCTGTTGTATTTCGCCCTTAACAAAAGTCAAGCAGAATGAGCTGTGTCCCAGTTCAGGGGGCGGATCTGTGAAAGGCCCACGAATGTGCGTGCTTCAGAGGAACCGAGGGCCGGACTGAGAGAGCACAGAGTTTGGACTGAGTTGTACGTATTCTGGTGTTAATGGGGTGAACTGAAACAGCCGTTGGGCTCAGGTGGATGATCGGGTGATGGCTGAGGCAGGAAAGCTCCCTGCTGGACAGGTGGGGGAACAGCAGAGCCGGAAAAACACAGAAGGGTAAAGCCACTTTTCCACTGGTCAAATTACCCGCTAAGACCTGCTAACGTTAGGCTTTTGTCGGCAACAGAAAAGGGTTCAATCTGCATTCCCACCTGGGTCAAATGACGCAGGTATCGGCTCTGGCTCTGATCTGATCGGCATCGATGTAAACTCAACACCAGGGTGAACTCGTTAATTTAAAAACGTCTTTCGGAGACTGACAGTGGAGAAGAGGTCAGTCGGCTTCTATTAGCGGGTTTACCAATGTTTACAAAACCCGCTTATATCTGCTAATATGGGAGTAAAAAGCAGTGGTTCTCAAAGTGGATAATCATTTATTTCCACTATATTTCCATCTATAAGTAACACAATGACAAAATGTGTGACTATTTTTGCCATGGGGTTTCAAACACTTCCTGTTATAAAAGCAAAAATCCTATCGGGGGGTGGTCCATGGTCTTATCTGTGTCAGTCTAGGGTCTTCGATGTGAAAAGGTTTGAGAACCACTACTTATAGGGTTTTTCTATGGGCCCTGGTCAGACAGCTGTGGTCCTACTGGGTAGCAGGACCCTTCAGCAGAGTCCTCAGGGGCTAAAACGAGAGAAAGCACCGTTTTAAAAACTCTAGTCTGTGTCCAGCCCTCTGCACTCATGTAGCCTCTCCCTGAATCTGTGGTTCAGAGTTCAGTTTCCCTCCCGTGCTCCTGTACTTGAGCTTGTACTGTCAGATATCAGCCTGATTTTCCTGTTTACTGATCGCTCTCTCGGACCAGCGCTGTGTCCAGGGAGAAGAAACAGAAGCAGCCACAGTGGGCTGAAAGGCCCGCGGGCCTCAGGCTCTTCTGTTTACGAGCAGCTCACCCCAGTTACTGGCCGGACTCTGTTCTTTTGTCCTCAGCGCTTGTAGCCTGCTGTCCCGTCGCCTGAACGGGAAAGACTGATGGTGCACTAAAAATATAAAATGTCCGACCGCTTCGAATGTTATCACCCCATTAAATGGCCTGTTATCAGTCGTCAACGGAAGCATGCACTGTAAAAAAGAAAATCTGAAATTTTACGGAAAATAACTAAGTTTTCTCATTTTTATGGAGCGTGTCTGGTATGAATTTTAACGGTAGCAGCAGCACAGTATAGAAATCACAACACATTGAAGTTTTTCCTGAATCTGTAATTAATCAAAGACTTTTCATGTTGCTTTAATCAACAACAAACATGATAGAAATGTTTAAATGTGTCCGTCCTTCAACAGTGACTACAGGTTCTAGAGACAGATACTAGAGTTTGTGCTTTTCTAATTTGTCTTATGAACTTACCAATTTAAATAACAATGAAAACACTAATTCACCAAAGTGACTGTTAGATTCATTATGAGGCAGATGGTAAATATGAAGAAACACTCAGTACAATTTAATCACAGGTTTATTTATTAAACACCTTTTCAATGACAACAATGAAGTTGTGAATAAAACTAATGAACATGAGCTGTACTACACTGACACCTGCTTCACAACCTGAACTGTCAGTGTTCAGTTCACACTAAAGAGTGTGTGAGGTGAACACATCCGTCTCTGAGGTCACAGCATCACATCTATGAAGAGTCTGGTTCTGCTCCAGGTTGCAGTTCTGGTGGGTCAGTTCCATCTGTTTCCTACTGAACAGTGTTTGATGTTAAACTGGTCGATACTTTCACCTGTGGAGGTGGTGACTGTGCTAGAGCTGAACACATTCTGCTCGTCACATGTTGTTACTATCATCCATCAACAACAGTAGAAATGAAGTAAAAGGCAAGAAACTGAATCTGAACACTGAGGACAGAGAATAATAAACTAGAAAATTCCTGGAGAACTTGAATGTTCCTGCTGCTTGGTGCCTGAACTTCACTCCTCACGTTTCAATCTGCACAAAGGACGTTACTTTCAGTTTCATTCATGTCGTAGAGACTCATCCAGACACTGACCTCAGTCACTGCAGCTGTCCCTCAAACAGCCTTTTGAAGCTGTGACGACTGACCAAAATAAACTCACACTCATACAGGCCGAGCATCCTGTGCTTCCCCTGCAGCACGGACCGCTCTGCCTCAATGAGACAACAGGCACCTCCGAGGATCCACCTCGAAGATGCAGCGTCGTCAATCTGGCCGCCATCCTGGAAAGCCAACACACCAACATCGGTAACCCAGGCAACTGTTTCAGAAGCAGCAGCAGCAGCTAACATTACATGGTTGTGGTTTAACTGATAGTTTACTATTTTTAAAGCTTTGGCCAGTGAAGTGATAAACAGTTGTTACTGAGTAGTTCCTCATTACTCCATCACTATATCACAATAAGTTCCTTAACAAATCAGGCAAGTTTCCAAACAAGTATTTTAATTGTATTCAAGCCAAATATTAATCACATCCATGTTTTCTTATGCAGTTGATATGACGACAACTTAAATTTAATAAACAGAATATCATTTGACCTCATCTTAAACATTAGACTATGATCTGTGTGGAAATGCAATTACACAAAATACAAATTAATCGTTTTAACTCACTTTGTAGTTCAATTCAACCTTTTTAAACCTGTGAAATTAGTCTGCGTGACAAATTCAAGATTGTGCATGTGACAAAGTCATTTGTATTTGATAAAATATGAGACTGATTAAAACTGAACAAATGGTCAGTGGTGAAGTAAAACAAAGACACAGGGAAAGAAGAAATGCTTTTGTGGAAGTCCATGTGCAGACACAGCAGAAAACTGTCAAACTCAGCACGCAACGCTCCCAGTGTGTTGCGTCTTGTAACTTCAGTGTGTAGGAACTTTTGGGCGCGAGTTTTATAGTTTTCTTCTCTGCATCAGGAGACAGATGTTCACAAAACCATTTCTGTCACAGCCAGGCAAGGACTCAGGACACAGATGCAGGGTTCAATAGACAGTTTTATTTGTTTCTTCAGGGCGCCTCCAAGTGGAGAAATAAATAGGCTATCAACCTAACCCTCACTATATATGAGGCTGTGAAAACTATCAAAATAATAATCACTCCACTAAGGAGGAAAACACAATGGCTTATTAAACTATTATCTGTAAATAAAAACTCTCCAGCAAACTGGAGGCTGTACTCTATAAAAAGGTCAGTAAACAAAAGATCACTCCTCACGGAGGAAACAAAAGGCTATGCAAACTTAAACTATGACACAAAACTAGGAAATAAACTTACAACTCAAAAACTCTCACTTGGAGGAAGAAGAACACAAAAACTTTCAGGAACGCTGTGACGAAGAGCTGTGACGAAGAGCTGTGATGAAGAGCTGTGACGAAGAGCTGTGACGAAGAGCTGTGACGAAGAGCTGGGGTGCTCGCACGCAGGCGAAACACACTGGCACAAGACAAAGGGAGACACAGACTATTTAAACACATGGAGGGAAATAGGGCACAGGTGGAAACACTCAGGGCATTCAGGCTGAGACACATGAGGAAGGGTAAGTGACCTGAAACGAGTGGAGAGTTACTTTTCAAAATAAAACAGGAAATGACAGGACAAAACAAAACGAGGACAAGACAACCTCACCACGGTGTGACAATTTCTTCCTTTTACATGTTTTTGTTTAACTTCACAACTGATCATTTGTTCAGTTTAGAGTCAGACTTTAAGGAAACACTAATCTCTTCCACACGTGCATCATTTTTCCACATGCAGAAACTTGAATTTGTTATGCAGATTTATTTTACATGTTGACAAATGTTGATTTACAACTACAAACATTGGAATTATTTGTTAACGTCACTTTACAAGCTCAGAGTCATTTTGCCCCTAATTTGAGCCTAGACACACAGGTATGGGGTGGAGTAATGTGCATGACTTACCAATTCTTGCTGGTTTACCCAAGGTGGATTCTGCCATCCCTGTGAAAACACACAAGGAAAAAAGACGTAAGCAGCTCCTCTTTTGACTATGAAATGTTTTTGAAACATTCTAAGGACTTCAGAGCATAATAGATGTTTCAATCATCCATTTAAACCTCATTTAGCATATAGTGTAATAAAAACAAGACTTGATGAATAAATGATACGTGTGAAGAATTTGTAGAAGAGCTTCCTTCCTACACACACACACACACACACACACATTAGTGGTGAGGCAACACAAAGGTGGTGACATCATCACCTCCTCATTATAGGAACCTTAACAGGCAGATAGACCAATGGAGAAATGCCAGTTTTAGTTCTTCAGATCATCCCGGGGCTCTGAAAAACTATTTGTGAATAATTGGTTGATATTGTAAATTTACATCTGAATATATTAAATAAAAGTGTTATAAAGTCAATAGTGGTGCGTATGTTATTTGTAATTAAGTTTCCAACCCAACTTTAGTTGAAAGACTACATCCAGAGACTTAACCGTTTAATTTGCATTTCTTCAGTAAATTATATTTTATGAGAAATGTAAGAAAATTGATCTGAATCAATATTGAAGGTGTTTGATCATATTAATTTAGGAAAAATCTGAAACTTAAGTGGATTCACTTTATTGAGTTTGATCATAATAAATTAGGAGAAATCTGTAAAAAACAGTTTTTCTGCCAGTCATTTAACCGTTTTTTTACAATGTTTTTTTTTACAGTGTGGAGGTGAGTTAGTAGGAGCCTCCTCCACCTCCCAGACGTCTCAGTCGTCACGGTTACAATAATAAACACAGAGCCTACCAGGTTAAGATTTTATTTTCCAAACTTTTTGTTTTTCTTCAGGTTTTAAATGAGTTGTTTTTGGCTTCACATCCAACAAAATGACCTTTTCTAATAAGAAGTGTGGGAGCTCCCCTCAGCTCCACCGCTGTTGCTGCTGCTCTCTCCTTCCAGCTGCCTGAGAGCTCTAAGCCTGTTGTAATTGCTGTACTGTGTGTGTGTGTGTGTGTGTGTGTGTGTGTGTGTGTGTGTGTGTGTGTGTGTGTGTGGCTGCTGCAGTACTGTCAATAAGTGCTTGATGGCCGAGCTGGTGACTGCTTCTCTCTCTCTCTCTCTCTCTCTGCAGCAGCACAGAAGAGATGGATGATAAAAGAGCCGGCCCCTCAGCGACTTTTATCTCCCCCTCTCCTCTCCTCCATCACTCCGTCCTGAATCTTTTGCCATTTTTTTTCTGCCTCTGGTCTTCCTCCCATTCTCTCTCTCTCTGCCTCTTAATCTCTCCATCTGTTGCCGCCTTCCCACTGTCTTCCTTTTGCCGTTTTTGTGTGAATGAATGTTTTTCAATTCTCCCCCTGCAGACAGACAGTCTTTCCATTCCCTCCTTTATGTCTCTCTCTCTCTCTCTCTCTCTCTCTCTCTCTCTCCATCTCCTCACGAGCTTTAAAAAAAAACTATTTTGGCTAGAAGACGACAAATCTCTCTCTCTTTATCTGACTCTCTGGTGTGACGCTCTCTTGAGGCTTGTTGCTGTGCAGTGTGTGTTTTGGCCTGTTAACTCACTGACAGACTCTATACGCTGTTTGCTGTGAAAACAAAGTCACATTTGAACTTGCCAGTGTGTGATGTTTCTTCTTTTCTTTCCCGTCTCTTATTTATTTATAAAAAATAATATTAGTTTTTAATTTGAAAAATATGTTTTATTAATAAAAAGTATTCTTTTTTCCTATCTGTTGATTCAGCAGAGATTTTTTTTTTATAGTGCACAGACGATATGTCGGTGTGCAGCCAGTGAAGACAGCTATTCTCCAGAGCAGCAGCCAGAGCAGGAATACATTTAAAACTGAAGACAATAGTAGAGACCAACTTCATTTATTTTTATTTATAGTGTTATCTTCATGATCACTCATCCAGTAGGGCAGTGACTTTTACTAACTGACTCATTACTAATTCCTTCACATGGATTATTAATTCAGCAGCATGAATAACAAAATAAGTGACCTTTCAAGGTTCATCACTAACCCCCCCGCTCATTGGACTGTGCCAAGTTCTGGCTCAGTTCCGGTCCAGCCGTGTCGATGTGTCATTGTCCAGCAGTTGCAGAGAGATAATGTGCAGTTCTTCGCAGAGCAGAGACATGAAATATGAAAATGCCTATATTTATATTATTGGCGTGAAATTAATATTTAATGATGCATTTCATTTTCTTCTTCTGCAGTCCGTCCAAAATGCAGCTACTCAGCTGTTATTTATTTATTTATTTTTATTTGTAAGGGACCGTTATTATTAAATAACATAAATGTTTAATATAAAACCATCTAATGCATCGTAGCTTCAGAGTTAGCCCGAGGCTAATTTTCATCTGCAGGTCACAATTAAAACTTGGGCACTGTGTCAGGACAGCACTATAAACAAAGACACACACAGTAATACACACACACACACACACACACACACACACACACACCCTACCAGCATGTAAGAAAAATTAAAAGCAGTGATATTTGAAGAAAAATGGCTATAATACCATAATATAGATTCAGCAGTTACACAGTTGATTTTAGATTTTAGCAGATTTTTCAAATTGACTTTAAACCGAGGCTTTGAGCCTCTCTTCTGATTGGCTGACTGTTTTCTGAGTGATGGGATGGTGGGTCCAGGTGGGCGGGGCTTGGTGACTGCTTTGTTGTGACATCACAAAGTTCCAGAAGTCCTGACGGCTGGTTTTAAGGCTCAGTTTCTGAATACAGGCTGTGTGCATTTCTCTGTGGACTGAGGCTTTGATACTTTCACAGTATTAATATAGAAGCTAGAGCTGATCTATAATCACACTACACATGGATGGGACCTTTACACTGGATGAGCCCTTTAGTTCGATGTTTTCAAAGTGTTAGCAGAGGCACTACAGAACCTTTTTTAACTGATATGACAATATGAACTACATCTGTTACTCTGTATTTACATTGCTGCCATTCTGTGTCCTGTTTACAGGAAACCACAGAGTGCACCCTGTTGCTCCTGACACCACACCCAACAGTGATGTCATGGTGCACTGCACTTCTGCATCACTGCAGAAAGGTGAGAAGTTAAACCTCTCAAAGGCAGCAAAAAGAAAGATATTCAATTGTTGTTAAAGTAGCAACCTCAATGAGTTCAGTCCCGGCTGATACCTGTCATTCTGAGGTCTGATTCAGATGTGTCTGAGCAGCAGTGCACAGTGAGAGGAGTCGGTTACCTGTCTGAGGAGGTGGAGGTGTGCAGCCTGTCGCCTGCAGCTCTTCATCTAACAGCTGACTGCAGCTGCTCCTGACTCTTCCATTACCCACTGCAACATTTCAAACGAATCCACCGTCACAAAAAATGACCATTGTCTTGTTTCGTAGACACATTTTAGATGAACGATAAGCTCACGGTCTACTTCACAATAAAAGTCAGTGTGTATTTCTCCAGGTGCATGCTTTTAATGTGAAGCTGCAGCGAAATGAAATGTTCAGTTTGCATTAGCAGAATTTTTTTGTAGAACGTCGCCACAGACACCCAGTTCATGATGCTGCAAATATACTGTATAACTATTACAATACTTTCATCAGTGGGTCATGAGCTCAATCGCCTCATTCTGTGATAGACAGCGACCTGACAGACATTTATTTAAATGAAAATCTTTCAAACTGCCACTTTAAGTTGCTCCTCTAAGAGAATTCTTAGCCTCACTCAGAACTTCAGGAACAGCGAAGCCTGAATTTCTCTTTCTACTTTTAATTGAAGAAATCTTAAATGCCAACTAAAAAAAGGGAAGGAAGTGCGGCATCAGCCAACACTTTCTTTTTATTGTGGTGTATTACAGTCGGGTGGAGACCTCTAACCCAGTCACTTTTGTAATTAGCGAGCACGCAGCCTGCAAGACAGTAATGGAAAACAAAATGCCGCCATCTGAATGGAAACACAATGAAACTGAGGCCATTTCATGGTTCCTCTGATTGCCTGGTGTTCACTGGTGATATACAGTGCAATTACGCCGCCTTGGACCAAGTTAGAAATAAAGGGGCTGCTGGGTTGTGGGTCGGGTGGGAGTTTGAAAACTAAAAGCACTGATAGTCTAATAGCTACCGGCTAGTTTAAGCTCCGGTTACGAACATGTGAAGTTCAGCTAATCAAAGCCTCCCGTCGTCTCCTGTGGGGTCTGGAGACAGTTCCTAATCTGCTGTTAGAGCCGACTCTCTCAGAATCTAAATATATATAATATTAAATTATCATACTCTCTGTATGCAGCAGAGCTACAGGCTACAGCTCCCACTGATCCCTCTGAATGTTTGGTTTCTCTCTGAACTCTAATAAACTGTCTGTCTTCACTCTGTCTTTTACTAGCTTGAGGTTAGACACAGACTCATGGGGAAAAAAAGGCCCCAAAAAGAAGCTTTTGTGTTGTGTGTGTGAATAATAATCTCATCCTCCACCATGAAATGACAATGACAGTATGAAAATATGACAAAAGCATTAACTGGGACAGTCTTCTTGTATTTGTGACATGGAGAGGTTAGCTAGTGGTGAAGTCTAGGGAATTACTTTTCAGCTTAACCATGTAAAAAAGCAAATAATAAATACAAAGAACAGCTATAAAGAAATAAAAAATAAAACCTCACAAAGACAAGTATAAAATTGTTGTATTATTAATTATTTTTCTTCCCAGAACTTGGGAACAAGCGTTGACAAAGAAGCCCTGCTGCTTCTGATCCACATGAACCTGAACACTCATTCACAGGAAGTACGTTGAAAGTACAAACTCACTGGAGAGAAGGAAATCCTCTTATCTTCATAAACAAATAAGATAAATAATGTTGGGTGATTCCCAAACATACAGTGGGTCAATATACGTTTTGTTGCTAGGCGACATCTAGCGGCTGCAATATTGATGTCAGGTGACGTTAGGAGGAGGTCGGATGGATGGATGGCGTTGTTACTTTGTTCCATGACGTGTGTTTATCACCGTAACCACAAAACAACAAAAGTCCTCTAACCTTAAGGAAGTCTTTTAATCCAAACCACAATCTTTTGTCAAACCTAACCCAGTAGTTTTTTGTGCCTAAATGTAAACAAACCATGACGTTCAACCACCTTAACCGCACGTTTACGACGACGACGACCTTCCACTTCCTCATCTATACTCCTATCTTCTGATTCTCTCGTCTCTCAGCATCTCTCTCTCTCTCAGATACTCTGGCTTCATCACTGCCTCTGCACCTCGTGCTGTTATTACCAGGGGATTTGGCTTTGGTGACCACTCATGAGTCAGCAGAGGGAGAGAGACAGAGAGAGAGAGAGAGAGAGAGAGGAAGAGGGATGAGGAATGAGAGAGAAACCAAAGGAGGTCATCAAACTACCTGAGTCTCCAGATGGAAGTTTCCTTGCTGCTTTGATCAGCCATTTGTCTGCCGAGCGATTCATCTACAGTGTGGGTGTGAAGGCGATGTCAGCACTGAGTGATTAATGCTACAAAATGTTTTCTCAATGTGGCGAAAGGGCCGGAGCCGGTGGGTGTTTTAAAATATGTTCTCAGGATGGAAACAAGGTTGGTTGGATCTCAGAGAAAAACAAGTCATTTATAATAGAAATAAACAGCAGTGGTGCAGGAACAGTGGCAGTAATAGTAAATGTAACAACAGCAGATCAATTATCAAAGTAATAACTCTGTTGTTGATAATGACATTGCATCAGTGTAGTTGTAAAAGCGACGGCGCGAGTGAGAATTAAGATGCAAATAAGACCAGTAGAAATATTAAAAGCACACGTCTCCCATCAGTTAAACATTTTGTTCCAGTTCACAAATGAAAGTTGGGAGCACAATGTTTGATGACTCGAACGTTAAAGGAAACGGCTTCACTTCTCATCTCATGCTTCACGTCCACTTTGATAATTACATTATTTAGTCTCCTGAGTTGCCGAAACCGTTTCCGGGGTCAGATCTCACACAGCGAGAGATATGCTGATGATATGGTGAGGTGGTATGTGGAGCTCAATCAGAAAACGCTTGATTGGTCTTTGGTCTGGCCTTATTTCGTGTTCACATTCATATGACCTATAAAATAAAATAAAATAAAATGAGGAAATATAACAAGGAGACAGTTTAAAAGTTCCTATTAAAAGTTCCTAGTTGAATAAAAAGACAGAGGGAAGGTAAGGCTGTGGTTGTACTAGGATGGTCCTGGTCTCAGTGGGGGGTCTGGCTGCAGACCTCTAACTAACAGCAACAAAAAATAGCTCAACTGACTTAAACAGGCCACACAGAGATCACAGGGAACAAACAGCACACATGAGGATCCGCCCGGTGCCAAGAGAGCTAAAAATAGCAGAAGCAAACACAGAGCTCTGAGTGTAAAGTCCTGTCTGTTCAGCAGATCGATGTCTGGACAAACAGACCAGACCGGGATCGAGTCCGTGTGATGGGACTCTGAGAGCGCGAGTATAAACTCAGTCGGGACAGTCGCAGTCCTGAAGGGCTCGGCAGAATAATATGAACACGCCATGAAGATGTATCTAAATAAACTAATAACAGTTTTATTCCTGGGGGTGTTTATGGTGATGGAGATGTGACATGGTACCTTTTTATTTACTAAGCCTTTATTGTGAAATACCGTTGGTACACACCAAACTCATCACATGATCAGCTAACACTAAAGTTAATTCAGAATTTGTAAAGACCACATTTGGATTTAATGCTCCAGACACATGGCTGTGTACATTTTTATGTTTTAAGTTTTATGTTTTAAATGTTCCTCATGTTTTGGTTTTATCACAGTTTTGTCATTTTTATTGTTCATGAATTGTTTTTATTATATTTTCATGTACATTCAGGTCTCTCTTAAAAAATGAGATTCACCAGAATAAATAAAAATAAATAAAGATTAGTCAGCACTTTGATATATTAGTGTTAAAAACATAATCGCGCCAGCAGATTACATGAAAACTACTGAAAACAAGTTTGTTTAATGTGTAAAATACAGAAACTGACAGCTTGTAACCGGATACAGGGGGTTGTCAATGCTTAGGATTAGCATATAAGCTAACATGACCTCTGTTGCAGGGTTAGCATGATGATTTTCTTCCTGTATCTGTCTTGTTAGTTATTTTTCTTCATCATTTGATGTTTTGTTTTTCTGCTGTAGGAATAAACTTCCCTTAAAAAGTACAATTTGTCAATTTCATCAGAATAAACTTTTGTCTTAAAGTCTCAACTTCACCTATCACCAAACCAAAATGTGTTTTACTTTCACCAGAGTAAATAAAGCTGCAAACGCAGTAATGAACTACCAGCTCGACCACTGTACATCCACCTCAGTGCATCGAATTAAAATCCTCAAACCACTGATCCACCTTTGTGTTTGTCACAGACCGAAGGAGAGCTGCTGGTTTTAAACCCAGCTCAAACAATCCAGATGAACATATATACTCTTCTATGACCCGCTGTAGAGCCCGGGAGCAAGGCAGCTGCTGAATGGATTCTTTCTTTACCTGTGTAAATAAAAAATGAGATTAAATAAAAAATATATAAGACAGATAAACAATATTACAATACAAAAAAAGTAATTTAAAGGCACGTGACTGTCGTTAACCTTCACACACACTATGCTGGTGTGATATTGCGAAGCAGTGTCAGTCTAACAGAAACAACCTGCAGTTATTTGTTAATTGAACGTCTGAGCAGCTCAAACTGCAAAAGTCTGAAATCTTTTCATCTTCAGCCTCGAAACCCATTTTCACACAGACGAGTTCCAATGATTAAAGTCATTTTTGCATAATTTGTGTGTGTTATTCTTGTGTTTCATAACAAAAGCAGCTCGTGATAATAATCTCATTATTATACCGTGCACATTTTATCCCACTGTCTAATCCCTGCCAGCTGCAGTGTTGTCTGTCTCCGTCCCATTAAACTGTTCCCTGTTCATCAGGGCTCTGTTTCTGTCCTGAGGGAGGGAGGCTGCCTCCACGTCTCCATGCATACAGAAGGCGTCCTCTCCTCGCAGCGCCGCTGCCAGTTGGCCCGATCGATTGCATCACTTAACTCCTCTCCAAGGTGCCGTGAACCAGTGTCACCAGCCCGCCTGTGCTGCAAACTACATTAACTAATTAACCGCCTTCTTCTGCAGGACACATCTCCAATATGTCGGCGAAACACGACCTGTGCGAAGGCGTCGTAGCTCATATAGACGCATAGGTTTGGAGAGGTGCACCAGTAAATACTGCATAGCCATGGCAACAGCAAAGAGCCAAGACTACACCCTGAAGAAAGACAGTTCTTCAAAGGGTATTTGGTTTGGACAGATGCTGCTCGGGTAAAATCTGTATCTGCAGGGTGATTAATAAAGACTACTGCCCCCTAATGTAGTGCACAACTGTTCACAGAAGATAAGGATTTGACTGTCGTTTTTCTGACGAGGACATTCACTTAAAAAGAACAAATATTTACAATTTTCCTGACGAGCAAACCTTTTCTTTTTCTAGTGGTGCAGATAATTACAGTCGCTGGTGCCTGTTTTATGTGAACAACATATGATTGAAGTCAGAGAAGAGAGTGAGTCCGTCCAAACGAGGCGGTGGTTTGAGTTCCATCTCCCAGACTGTGTTTATGATAAAAGCATCCTACTACACTTCCTGATAATGGAGCTGTGATTCTCCTCAGACTGATGGGGGCAGTATTTAACCCTACAGGCGTTCCAGTCTGACATTAAACTAGAGAAGAAGAAGAGGAGGAAGAAGAAGAAGCCAGGAACAGTAAACAACATGTGGAATGGCAGCAGCAGGTACTTGTGTAAATGTGGTGATATTTTGTATTTGACACGAATCATCAGGGAAAGTTCTAGACGCCAGAGAGCAAACGGTGCCACGGGAGGAAACAGCTCGAGCTAGTCTCAGTCGTTAACTTTATACTAACGACATGTCGTCAACATGTTCGGGTCCTGAGTCACTTCTGTTATTGTCTGTGAACTGTGACGCTCCACACACAACGTTCACAAAGGCTAACGTTACCGTATATAGGCTAATGTTAGCTTGTTTAGGGTGAAGATAGTTTGTTTAGGCTAACATTAGCTTGTTTCAGATAAAGTTAGCTTGTTTAGGCTAACGGCTAAAGCTAAGTGCGCTCAACATTAGCAGGTTACAGTCATTGCTGTTCAGTCTGTCAGAATATAACACTGACTTTTTTAAAATAATATTTTCACATCATAGGTCTGTCAGCTTGATGTGCAACTTAAACAGCAAGACCAACTACTGAATTTCTGTTATAGAGGCAACCCGAATATTTGACTTAAATCAACATTTTGCCAAAGTTCTTCACTTGTGTTAAAATAATTTAACATATGAGAACTTCATTTTATTTTTGTTAAGTGAAAAAAGCTTCATATTTTTCAAGCTAATGTATAGAAAACATACAAACTCAGATATCAAATCAACACATGGTATGAAAATATTTTAAGATATCTAGAAACTCACAGAAACCTTTGGGTTAAAGCTTAAAGGGATTCTTTGCAGCACTGTACAGTTTATTGAAGCCACGAGAACCTCGCTCCGGTTCCTTACAGAACTGTTTATGTTGAGAGTGAAGGAAGACGTAAAAAAGGACGAGTCGTTGATTTCACCGGAGCCGCTGCCAGGATATGGCCACGTCCCCACAGTGGACAGAATGATTAGTCACTTAATGTAAAAGGAAACGAGGAAGAAGAAGAAGAAGAAGAAGAAGAACAAACAGGTCGACTCGGTTGTTCTGACGTTTTTTCCCATATGGGTCATACCATGAGAGCAGCGTCCCGTGACATCATCGGCTCCTCCCCCACCGTCCTCTGACAGAGTTGGGCCAGCGGGAGGAGGGAGCAGTGACTCTCGGTGGTAAAAGGTGATTTATACGCTGCGTAAGATGCAGATGCCGGCAGGATAGCAGAGGCAAGGGCAGTGGAGGAGGAGGAGAAGGAGGAAGAAGAGGAGGAAGAGGGGAAAGGACAAGTGAAGCAAAGGGGAGAAGAGGGAGAGAGGGGATGGTACAGATATGGTAGAAAAGAGAGAGAGAACTGGGTTGGTTGGTTGACGATGAGAGATGAGAAAAGAAAAAGATGAGGACACAGGAGGCCGGAGTTTGGAAAGAAGGATGAGTAAAAGGAAAAATAGTCAGGTGGAAAGAAGAAAGGAGTAAAGGACTGAAGAGAAGATGCACAGCGAGGTTAATGGAGGAGGGAAAAAAAAGATAAATGTAAAAGAACAGAAACGAGAGACGACAGAGGAGAGAAAAGAGGAAATTGAGAGAGGCAGGAGCGATGGCAGAGGAACGCAGCGGAGAGATAAGGGACGACTGAAGGGGAGGAGAGGTCAGTGGAGGATGTGGAAAGAGAGATGGAAAGAGGAGGAAGGAGAGGGGGAAGAGGGCATTAGAGGGACACTGGAGGGAGGAGAGGGATGGAGAGATGTGGTGAGGAGAGCGCAGGGAGGACAGATGCTGCTGTCAAACGTATGTGTTGGGAAAGCGGGGCTGACAGGACTCGTCAGGGCGTTTCTCCAGAGGTGAATCACCTGAGCGGTCGACCACGGCCTCCCGGTCCGACCGCTGCAGCGCGGTCACATCACATCAATGACTTCACAGAGCTTCTCTCCTAAAAGATTAATCCTTAAAAACGCCACACAATCTCCATTTGTATGAACCCTGAACCAAAGGGAAAAGCTATACTTCATGTACATATGAAGATGTGACACTGGCGCAGGCAGCCGTTATCCTGTACGTACTGTGTGTACATGTTTTTAAAAATGATTTTATTTGTTTTTTTAACATCTTGAAATAAAATTTACACAGACATACTGACTTCAGACCAGGTGTTTGTTGGACAATCGCTTTCTGCTGCCTCAAGAAAGCAATGCACCAACCACGGGCCTGACCACACCTCATTTTAAGACCAACAGCGCTCAGATTGGTGCAAGTGTATTTGCCATGTAAACCTTTTGGGCGCTGGACAGAAAAATGACTATGAATCAAATGAAAATGGCGAAGAAGAAGAAGAAGAGGAAGAAGAGCTGCTTTGTGTTCTGCTGTGCTGTTAAAGATTAACTGTGAAGGCGAGCGTAGCAACAGAAACTCCTCCATCACTGTAGAAGCGGCATGAGGACGGGATGTTGTTCAGCTTCAACACCAACACTGATGACAGATGATGGCAAACAGTTCACTTTTTTAAAACAAGTGGCAGGAAGAACAATATTACTCAAGAGGCATGAAAACAAAGAGGAAGTGTCCACGCTTTCACATTAACGACGCCAAAGGGAATTTATTGGAAAATCACAAAAGCCGCCTTCAGGACAGACAAAATCTTTGATCTTTGTCTGGTTTCTTGAGGACATTTCCTCTTTCTTCCTTGCTGGCGCCAACAATCAATATCAAATGATTTATAACTCATTCACTACAAAAATACAAAGGGATGTCTGTCCAGATAACGCCGGTCCACGCCTTTTGCTTTACCGCAGTGAAACTTCTCCCTGGGACGAGATCTCCGGCGTCTGCACTCCCTTTCAAAGCTACATTCATACAGCGTAAGGTAAACTCTGTGTTCCCACTTTCCCAAGGAGCCCATTAAGACTTCACACACTCGAGCGAACCCACACACCTCACATATTAGACGACAAGTGAACGCCCCAGCAACGGCAATCGATGGACTCCTAAACTTTGGATTCAGTGCAGCATACTAAATGAGAAAAATAAATTTCCCCACTGTGCACGGGCTGTAGTGCTGCAGTAAGCTGTTTCAGGACAGCGCTCACTCTGACCTATCCACATAAAGTCCAGAGACAGATATAAATAACGGGCTGGCGTGTTGGAGAGGACGGCTATTGATTACTGAGGGAGGCAGGATGACACCGGAGCCTGGCTCTGCTCGGGCATCTTCTAAGTAGAAGAGGTTTTATGTAGGAATTCAGAGAAACACACACACGTTCATGCATGAGGTTTGGTTTTATCTAGAAAATAAGTGTCAACAGATCAGTGGCCCTGAATCTTAATTCTCTAAACAAGCGGATCAGTTTCGTCAGTCCAGACCTCAGACATGGGTGAAAAGGTCGTATTTCAGGGGACTCTCTTTCCTCTGTTGTGTGAACTGCAGCACTCATAACTTCATGTTGTACTTCATTTCATGCCACCAAAAAAATCTGGATCTTTTTCGCCATCGAGAGCGTCAGTAACAAGCAGTAAACTAACCAGCAGCCACATAAAAAAAACATGCTAGCCAGCTGACGTCACCAGTCTTACGTTATTGCACTGGATTAGCAGCGTTTTAATGTTGTAGCTGGTCAAGATGGAGCTAGTTTTAAATGGGAAATCAAGGGGAACTGCAGCAGTGACACGACTGCTGAATATAAACATGCAAAAATATTCGTTTTTTTCTCTCTTTTAGTCTTTGATCTGTTGCTGTGTATAGTTTTTATTTAAATGTAAATACACATCTTATATGTTAATAAACCATTGAGTTGACAACATTAAAGTGATTTGGAGGTTTGGAGTTTGTGTCGCTACACCTCTTGGTTTATAAGACCCACACTGATAGAAGTCTTCTTTATTGACATTCTAGATGTAACTTGTGTCTTTGTTCAACTGTTTCATATGATTTATTTATAAATCCCTAAACTTTCAAATACTTAATATAAATAATTCATATTTTCGTTCAAACTGTTACAGAAAGTATTTTTTTAGAGCAGAAAAAGAAACTGCAAACAGCATGAAGATAAGCAGCTAATGGTCAATGGACAATTTGTATTTTAGTATTGTACCGTGGCTGATTAGTTAATTAGTTAACAGTTTGTTTGAGTGACTAATGTGGGTTTTTTTTAAACTTTATGCCGTGTTCACGTCAATATTCAAGTGTCAGTTATTTCTGAAATTATTCCTGAATCCAACTTCTGCGAGTGTCCGAAGACCAAACAAACATGGCCGCTTCAAATCAGCTACATTTCTACTAAATTGGACCGTGAACATATTTCTTTTCTTCCTATCTCTCAATTTTCTCAGTATGTATTTATTCTGCATTTCTCTTGTTATTAGCAACACCATTTAATCGCCATCTTGACGTGACGTCTGACGATGTCATGCGATTGATCACTTCACTGTGTCACAGAAACAACAGTATTTACAGGATACTATCCTACACGGTTACCACAGCTCCTCAGCTGTAGTTTCTATGTATTTATAACATAAACTACACACACCTGATTCTGTTAAACCTTCATAATGTCGGATGTGGGAGATTCATGACGCAGCTATAAAGACTAAGTCTCTGCTTCCCAGAATCCCCCAGGAGAACACTTATTGTTCTCATATTGTTCCAGGAAACAGGGCAATTAATGAACCTCTGGATGTGTGTGTATGTACAGTATGTGCACATAGACGCGCACATAGCTATAGGCCTGCACACATTCCCATCAGACACACACACACACAGGTGTACATACACATGGTCGCTGTGGTTCACACTCTGTCCCCGGGGAAACAGGCCTGTCTTAGAAATACTTGAAGCCCCAGAGAGTTCGGTGTCAGCACCAGAGGTGACCAGGTTATTTCTGGCCCGTCCTATATATAGTTTGACATCACATGTAATATTCAGCATTCTGCTATACACATGCTGTGTTTTCTCCACGGTGTGACATCTATAGTCGACCCAGGAGGTTTCCTGTTTCTGACCCGGGAGGGGAAACAGGAGTGTGACTGAATTGTGACATAAACAGTAGAAGAAGTGGAGTTGGCCACTAACAAGAAGAACATTTAACAGGAGTGGGAGAGAAACTCATGCTGTAATTGGTCATTAAAGGAGCCCTATTTAAGTCTTCCGTGAAAGTTTCTTAAAGGTACACCCCCCTAAAACAGCTGTTATGGTGTTATGATGTACTTATTTGAAAATGACTCGTTTCCTCCACCAACCAGCCGAGCTGCAGGAAATATGGTCACAATCTCCTTCCTGCGTTACAGTGCTTTATAATGGCCAGATGCGTTTCAGCAGAACATTATGATGTCACAGTGAAGTTGACCTTTGACTTTTTGGGTATAAAATGTCATCGCTTCCTTTTATCCTTATAGACATTTGTGTTAAATTGTGTCATAATTAGTGTGTGAATTTGTGAGTTATGGCATGAAAATGTGTTTTGTGAGGTCACAGTGACCTTGACCTTTGACCTTTGATCACCAAAATCGAATCATTTCATCTTTGACTCCAAATGAATATCTGTGCCAAAGTTGAAGAAATTCTGTCAATGCGTTATTGAGATATTGCATCCACAGAGATGAGACTACGGGAATAACAAGCAATTTCATAATATTCAAAAGTTTGTTCATCTTCTGGAACTTTTTATCTATTTTGACAAACCTTGATTTTCTACCAGAGATGCTCATTTTCTACTCCACAGTAGCTGCAGATCGAGATTTGATCAGAAATGTTATTATGGATCCTTCGTAAGAAGAGTTACGGTCACACGAAAGCGTCGGAGGCTTCAACGGAGACGCTTCCCGATCACTTTTTTTTAATGTTTTATATAGTTATGGAAAATAAGAAATAAACATTAGCAATGAATAAATAAAACATAAAATCTATGGAGGTCCTGCTGGACTAGATTAAACTCTGCGACACTGAAACTCCAATGATTTATAGCCCCTTAAATTTCATATCTTTCTGCCTAAAGTTGCAGGTATAACGGGCAAAATGCACAAAAACTCTTGGTGTGAGACTTGGAAACTGTTAAAAGAAATAAGTCCTAGGCATGAACAGCATACTGACTCTCACTCCTTATATGTATGAGTCAGTAACACGTGTGATGGCCTGTATGACTCTACTAATGCTTCATAATGATACCAGCTGAGGAGATGCAGGATGAAGGAAAACAAACACTGAAACAGTAGCATCAGCTCCTCCTCTGCATATTCTGCTGCTGCAGAGGGAACACAGTCATTTTCATAAAGTATTACGACGATGGATTGCAAACAGACATTCGTCACAGAAGGCCGGTGCACGTGAGAGGAGCCGTGATCGAATCAGACCAGAGATGCTGTTGTACTGTAGTTTTCCCCAGCCGGAGGGTTAGAGAGGCGGAACCTGCAATATGCAATATGTTGAACTCAATGGATTGTTGGTCCAAAGCTCCAGCTGGCTGCCAGGGTGGAGCACAGCTGCAGAGAGGTTGTTTAGCCCCAACAAAACCATTTCTGACAGGTTAAATTGTGAGAGGGTTTGTCTGCCTGGCCGCACAAGCATTTATTGAGTGTGGAATGAGTTCTCGCACAGGGTTTGTGTGTATATGTGTGTGTATATATATGTGTGTGTGTGTGTGTGTGTGTGTGTGTAGAGGAAGCAGCAGCAGGAGTGTGTGCCAGTGTGTGAATGCCGGTGTGTATTTTCTGTGACCTCTGGTCGTAGATTAAGGTCACAGTCTCTCTGTCAGGCGGCACAACATGAGTAATGTTTTAATGTGGACTTATTGGGCCCTCTGTGGTTTTATGGACAGTCGGAGGCTGGAGATGGAGAGGTCGTTTCTCACCCAGAATGACTTGACCCCGGACTTGAACTAGCTTTTCTGCCCAGTCGGTCTTTAATCCCCCAGATGAACAAAATCATCGGAATTACAAGAAAACGCTCAAACTAAGTCTCTGGATCTTGTAAATGAGGTTTTTTTAATATGTTAATGATCGTTAACTATTGAGGCTTGTGTCAACAGTTAGCACGCAGTTTTGATAATTTGGTATTTTAATTAACAGCTGTAAGATAAGGCCTGGAGAAAATGTAAACACATGCAAATGGATGGCATGTTAGCTGTGGTTGATAAAATAAGCAAATAACTAAAACTTCAAATTGCGGAGTGGGTCCCCTCGGGAGGGG
>NW_019525118.1:1362377-1367865 GCF_002814215.2 Seriola lalandi dorsalis
GGGGGGTGGTGGGGGGGTTGTGATGTTGTGCGGCTCCTAAATCAAATGAATCTGATAAAGATGTGTACGATGAATAAATAAATGTGCTCCGTCAACATTCAGATGAGCATGATGAAATGTGACGTGGGAGATGAACAAAGTTTTTGCAGGGTCTGATGGAGGAGACACATTCCCAAAAACAAAATGATGTCCTACTATTACCACGAACTACAGGCTTAAGGTTATTAGATAATAGGAAGCCAGTGGCAGTTAGTATTTAGCGTTAGCGTTAACCGGGTCATGTCACTTCATGTCTTACAACCGTTAACGTAGTGAATGTTACAAATCCAAAAGCGTAGAACCGAGATTCACAAATGCCTTTTCGCTTCACAAATAGAAAATTGGTTCAGATATTTTGTAAATGTTCGGAAGACATTCACTAATTCACTTTCATGTATTTGTAAATGAATTGCATGTATTCACAGGTATGTTTTTATTCGTGGAGTTTGTGTATTTGCAGATCCGTTTCATAATTGCAAGATATTTTTGTGAGTTTACAAATATATTTGTTGTGTTTGTTTCATATTCGCAGATTACGCACTTACTCAGTGATTGTCGATCTATTCACATCAATAATACTGAGACAAAAATACCTCCATAGATTTTCTTTAGAAATGTGTTTAAATACGTGTTAGCGCGCACTTCTCTGTGCGGCTGACTTTAAAATGTGTAGTTTTATTTTGAAAAAAAAAGACATTTATTAGGCACAAAGCTATGGATTTTGAGGGTTAGGTTTCTGATCCCACAAAAACATGCACATCTTTAGCCCAAGTCATAAGAAATCCACAGTTCAGACACATGCAAGTGCCATAGACATTAGTTTATTTCGCAGCTCTATTAAACTCAGCTTCTGTCTCGTCTGTTGATTACTGACGTAGCTTCAGGTCTGATGATGAACAGTTGCGGCCTGAGGAAGTCGTGGAGTCACAGACAAAAACAAAATGAGCAGAGATGGATCGCAGTGACTGTACAACACCCGCAACAGTGACTGTGCACTTTCACATGATGGTTGTGGAGCTGATGCGGGCCGCCCGAAGCTGCTCCATTTGTCTTTTTTAAGCTTTTCAGTGGGGAACCAAATGAGAAATCTGGTTTTTACCCCGAGACCAAGCACAAGACATTTAGCTGTGCCCGAGGCCACGGCTTCATGAGAGCATATTATTACTTTTATCATCTGGAGAGCCATCACAGACAGTCTATTTCCTCTCTCAGCTTTGTTTTCTACAGAATTGGCATGGTAAAAGTTTTACTGTAGTGCTGTGACAATCTGTCTCTAACCACAGGGAAAGTTTGGAAAATGTTGAACTTTCCTCTCAACAGGTGCAGCAACACAGCGCCTCGAATGACGAAAAGTAGAACACTGACTGCAGGACTCATCCATGTTTACGACAAAAATAATGAAATAAAACATGTAATGAAGCTCTTTAAACTGCTCTATAAAGTCTATGATTTTTCCTGTCCAGAACTGTGGCACCAAGAAAGAGCCACCTCTACTGCTACTGCTGCTGCTGTTAATGCTACTGCTAATGCTACTGCTGCTACTGCTAATGCTACTGCTACTGCTAATGCTAATGCTACTGCTACTACTGCTACTGCTACTGCTACTACTGCTGCTACTGCTGCTACTACTGCTACTACTGCTACTGCTGCTACTACTGCTACTGCTACTACTGCTACTGCTGCTACTGCTGCTACTGCTACTGCTACTACTGCTACTGCTACTACTGCTGCTACTACTGCTACTGCTAATGCTACTGCTACTACTGCTACTGCTACTACTGCTGCTACTGCTGCTACTACTGCTACTACTGCTACTGCTGCTACTACTGCTACTACTGCTGCTACTGCTACTACTACTACTGCTACTGCTATTGCTACTACTGCTACTGCTACTACTGCTGCTACTGCTACTGCTACTACTGCTGCTACTACTGCTACTACTGCTACTACTACTGCTACTGCTACTACTATTACTACTGCTACTGCTACTACTACTGCTACTGCTACTGCTACTACTGCTACTACTGCTACTACTGCTACTACTGCTACTGCTACTACTGCTACTGCTACTACTGCTACTACTGCTAATGCTACTACTGCTACTGCTGCTACTGCTGCTACTGCTACTGCTACTACTGCTACTGCTGCTACTGCTACTACTACTACTGCTACTGCTACTACTGCTACTACTGCTAATGCTACTACTGCTACTGCTACTACTACTGCTACTGCTACTGCTACTACTGCTACTGCTACTACTGCTACTACTGCTAATGCTACTACTGCTACTGCTGCTACTGCTGCTACTGCTACTGCTACTACTGCTACTGCTGCTACTGCTACTGCTACTACTGCTACTGCTGCTACTGCTACTGCTACTGCTACTACTGCTACTGCTACTACTGCTGCTACTGCAGCTACTACTGCTACTGCTGCTACTACTGCTACTGCTACTACTGCTACTACTGCTACTGCTACTACTACTGCTACTGCTACTGCTACTACTGCTACTGCTACTACTGCTACTACTGCTACTGCTACTACTGCTACTGCTGCTACTGCTGCTACTGCTACTGCTACTACTGCTGCTACTGCATCTACTACTGCTACTGCTACTACTGCTACTACTGCTACTGCTACTACTGCTACTGCTGCTACTGCTGCTACTGCTACTGCTACTACTGCTGCTACTGCTACTACTACTGCTACTGCTACGGCTAATACGTTTTCGGGTTGTCCGTCCGTCCGTGTATAATATCTCAGTAATGCCAGGGAACTTTTGCACAAGCATTCGTTTGGACTCAAGGATGAACCCAGTAGAATTTTGTGGTCAGAGGTCAAAGGTCAAGGTCACTGACCTCAAGCACGTTTTTGATCATAACTCACAAATTCTTACACTTAATTGTGACACAATTTAACTCAAATGTCTATAAGGATAAAATGAAAAGATGGAAATTTATATCTAAAAAGGTCAAAGGTCGACTTCACTATGACATCATAATGTTCTGCAAAAACAACTGGCCATTATTCAACCCTATAACTCAGGAACAGAAAGGAGAGACTGTGACCACATTTCTTGCAACATGACTGGTTGGTGGAGGAAACAACTGCGAGGAGGTTGATTCTAGTTCTTTGAGACATTAGTACTGGATTGGTTCTGGTACCAGCTGATACATTAGTTCAGGTTTAGAAGGAACATCTCTAAAAACAAACAGACAAATATGTTCTGTTTTCTGATCAGTAACACGTGTGATGCTGTGGTAAGAGTCAGAGAAAAACTCTGACTGGAGACAACATACGAAGAGAGGACAGTGTCAACGTCACACACTGAGCAATAACAATGTCACCTGACATCTGTGTTTGCTGTTAAGAGAGAGAACAGTCATTATTTGCAAAAACCACAAGAGGTCGCTTGTCAGGGAAATGAAACACAGGTTGTGTTAAGGTGTTGGGAACAAACAAGTCACGGCTCATTTAGTGCCGGCCTTGAAACACCATATACTGTGTGTTCATTAATACTCATCACCAACTGATAGATGTGCTCAGAGCCTGCGGGCTGCCTCCCTCACACTCTACTTCTCTTCTATTTCCTTTGACAGAACCTATTTGAGAAGCTGTTTGTTGTGTTTATTATTCTCGGCTTGTCTGTCTGATACACACACACACACACATACACACACATACACACACACACACTCACACACTCACACACTCACAGGGGGAGAGATGACAGGGAAGGATCAGGCCAAATTACTGTTTTATTTTTTCTCTCTCTCTCTCTCTCTCTCTCTCTCGTGGGTTTCCAGTCATTTTGTTAACGTTGAACTTTTCTTTTTTTTTCCTAAACATTCTCGCAGCTCATTCTCCTTAACAGACTCTCTGTGAACTTCCTCACCCCGGGCTTTCAACACCCACTAAGTAAAGCGCCGCACACGTATCGCAGAGTTAATGGGGATCAGATGCCCTCTCCTCCCTCCTCCCGGCTCATCCCTTCCCCAGACTCCCCGAAACTGTACTTCAGAAAGAAAAAGATGGTGAAAAATTACCTTGACATTTTAGACAGTTAGTCCCACTCAGGTCAGAGAGTCGGCAGGTTTTCTTTCTCTCTCTCTCTTTCTCTCTGCAGCTGCTGATTTGACTGATTTTCTGCTCAGTGATTGAAAATGTGCTGCAGTGACACAGGAACAAAGTAACACGCCTGTGCTCTTTTATCCGTGTCGATGAAACAGGTTTAATGATCTTTCAGCAGCTTCATTCATTTCTAACGTTTCACAGAAGCTTGTCAATTAAAACAACTGAATTCTCCATAAATCACAGTTTCCATCATGAACAGTTGTCGTGCGTTTCTTTCTCTTCTGTCCAAGAACATGAAACAATAACGACTCAAGTAGGACCGTGCGGTGCAGCTGAAAGCTCCAGAAAACTAACTTTTTTCCAGCTCCTCCTTGTGGATCCTGAGGCGCTCCCGGGCCAGATGAGATATATAATCTCTCCAGCGTGTTCTGGATCCACGCTGAGGTCTCCTCCCAGTCGGACATGCCTGGAGGAAGACCTCCAATCAAAGGCACCCAGGGGTGAATCCCAACCAGATGCCTGAACCACCTAAACTGGCGCATCTCGACGCAAAGGAGCAGCGGCTCTATTTCCGAGCTTCTCATCCGTTCTCCAAGGCCCGGCCTCCTCATACCTGTAGTTTCCATCGAGCTGAACATCAAACAAACAACCTGTTCCTCCTTTTACCGCGCTCTAACTCCCATCTCTTCGTGTTTGGCTTCTTGGACGTGATTCATGTTGTTTACAATTTAATACTAGAAATTATGATTAACTTCATGAGACTGTAATTGTTAGGACTGTGACTCAGCTGTAACAGCGTTTCCTGGAGTTCACCAGAACCAAATCTTCTCTCCAACCTTTAACTTCACTTGTTTCTCCAGGTGTTGAGGAAAATGTGAGCGCAGAACTTGTGTATTATTGAACTGCCCTTGTTGAATCAGCGGAGTAATTTAATGCATATATTAAAACGATAATCCTCCCATCGCTGAGGACCTCAGCTTTTCTTCTTCAGATAAGTGAGTGGAACAACAGAACTGAGAGAGGAATTAGTGAATGATTATGATAAAGACTAACGACGGAACAGCTCGGCTCTCTTTTGTTTTCCTCTGATCGAAGCCGCCCCCCCCACCCCCACCCCTGTCCTCCCTCCCCTCCCAGCCTGACGAACATGCAGGGCAGCTCAGCCAGCGAGCTGCACTCGTAGCCTCGGCCAAGCGGGAGCCTTGTGCCTGCATTGCAGAGGCTGTCCCGACACCGATTGATTTGTAGCTATTGAGACAACACTGATACGTTATGAGAGAGCACAGACGTCAGCAATCGCCTTCCCATTTTTAAGTGGGAGGCTGGAAGCTGATGGGGGAGAGATTTAACAAAGGATGAGGGGGGCAGTGGTGAT
>NW_019525118.1:1367885-1422567 GCF_002814215.2 Seriola lalandi dorsalis
GTGAGGAAGAGTTTTCATACTGGAATACCTTTACCTCGACGTCTTCTTTGCTACTTCCTGTCCAGCATACTAACGCAGACTGTGCATCACAGCTGATATCACAGCGCCATTCTTCATGGCATCTGAGAAATGACTCTGCGAAAAAAAAAAAAAAGAGCAACTCAGTGTGAATCCTAAGCAGGCAACAGCTCAGAAGAAAAAACCCCCTGCCATGTGTTGCATTATTCTTCTATCAAAGCTTACGTTTATGTGTCTCATTGTAAACAGAACAAGGACGAAGCGAACTGGTTTTGAAGGCTTGTGTTCGGCTGTAGGAGCCGCACAAGGGTACCGAATGCAATCAGCGGTAAAAGCTTTATTTTCAAGGTAATGAACCCTCCTCGGGGTGCGTGTGATTTATGCTCCCCATTCGAACCACTTTGAATCACACACAACTGCCTCTGATACAGTACTGACCTTAAAATACCTTCCTGCTCCCTCCTGCTACCAATGTAAAGACCTTCCTCAGATGTAACTACAGCCTCCAGTTGGACTTTGTTTTGCAAAACAAAAGTCTAATATCTTGAACATCCTGAATTTTAAAAAGGCTCCTCACATTTGCACCTTTCACAAAGATGCAGCTTGTTTTTATCAGGAGAGGAGAAAGAAAAAAAAAGTGAAAATGTAAAAAAGAAAATTGTTCCTAAAGAGACATTTTATCATTTGTTTTCTGTCTTTGAATTTCTCTGTTTCCACGTGCGGCGCTTTAAACCATGAAATACAATCACAGAGGATCAGCGGTGATACCCCTGTCTCTTATACACATCTTCTACATTATCACTCAGCTGAATGGGTAAGAAAAAAAATCAAAAAATCAAATCAGTTCAGTGACACTCGGGGATTGCAGGGATTTACCTGCGGTGACAGATGATATGCACGGATACAGATGATTGGAAACGAGTCTCAGGTGTTGGGGAGAATTATAACATCATCTCTGCTGGCTCCGTGTATCGGCGTTTATAGAAGGATGAAAGATTAAAGTGTGACATTATTGTTTCTACACAGTCTTGGGTGTTCAGTGTGATGCTTCTTGTTGCTTGGCAACAATCAGGATCAAATTTTCATTTTCGTACCTGCAACAACACCCCCAAACACCTGGGAGGCTCTTTTCAGTCTTGATGCAGCCTGATTGATTGATTCAAAGTAAAATCTCGTTGCAGCTACAGATCAGACTGCTACTGGATTTATTACGGACGCTCGTGGTCTCCAGGGGGTGATCTCAGATTATTTAGTGACCCCCTGACCTTTTCCTCCATCAACACCAATTTGTCAAAACTTCTGCCTGATTTCTATGAATACTGCTTTGATCACAGTTTCTACTTATACACAACAAAACTTCGCACATTGGGTTCTGCACATTCCTGCTCCCCAGAGGTGGAACCCTTTCAATCATGAACACACCATGAGATTTACTCTTTAACAAGCATAGGGAAAAATGCTGATCTTCCCAAAAAAGTTTAATATTTCATATGGTCTGATGGACATGAAATATATTGAAGACAATCATGTTCTGCAGAGGATGAACCTTTTGATTTTAATGATCCCATGACTTTAGCTCTGGTGCTACTTCAGAATACTGTTAAAGCTACAAGAATAATTCAGAATAACTCACTATAACCTTTTAGTGTCTAATGATCTTTACATCCCTTAATAGCGATATTGATCATTTAATATCAGCTTCCACATTGATCGTAGTATTTCAGTTTGTGGCTGTTGTTTAAAAGGAAACTGCAGGAGGAGTTCAAAGTTGAAACAGGTTAAAGCAGGTTAAGGTTGAGGTTATGCTGTAAGACAAGGCTAAGTTAGGAGCAAGGCTGATCAAATCACCAGTCACTTGAGTGCACGCCGGCCAAGAAGCTGCGCCAAGCACCAAGTTCACAAATAAAACACCAACAAACTCTCCCAGCCTCTTGTTTATGTTCCCTCCTCGGGCGTTATGACTCAAATCTGCTGAAAAAGTGTCCAGAATGTTATTCCGGGCCGCGGTTATAGCTCCAAGTTTGACACTAACTCGGAAGACATTGCAGAGCTGCACTCTGTGCCGTTCGCACACTTCAGCCAGAGCTCTGTCAGCGGGCGAGAGGGAGGAAGGGGAAAAAAGAAAAAAGAAAAAGCAGTGAAAGTCAGTCGCCAATTACTAGATTCTGACTCAGAGCTGAGCCATTAATCAGAAGTCTGAGCTCTGTCATGGCTCTGCATCACAATCCACTACAACATGCTGCACCATGGATAGACAGAGTGTGTACAGATAGATGGATGGATGGATATTTCCTGGAGAGAGAGAGTGAAATCTGGACAGATTGGGAGTCGTGCAGCTGATGAGCAGCCGTGACAGATTCAGGGAAACTGTCCTCTTCCCCCTAATTAATGTCAGATCTCCAACTCAGCCCCACCTGCGGCCGCTGGCAGCCGCCGAGCTCGCACAGGAAAAAACTCCCAGCCACCAGCCGATGTAGGTCAAATCCTCCATTTGGCGAGCTCCCTTGCACTGACAGTATTTTTCACACCATCCCTGCGTGCCAATTAGCCTCTTATTTAGTGTGTTTGAGACTCTGTACCTCAGCGCCCCTGCAGAACGTGTCACTATGCATCCTGGTCACCAGAATTTGTGACTGCGGGGGTGAGGAGGAAAACCGTGTTCAGCCAGTGGCCTCTGGGCAGCCCCCGCCGGAGGATCTGAAGCCTCCGGCGGTGGTGCCTGCACGAATGATGGGACTCCTCCTGATGCGCAGGAGCTTTCATGTTTTCACAGTAATGAACAGATTCTGATCCAGAAGAGTTCTGGCTTTCAGGACTTTCACTTTCTAGGATGCGTTTTCCTCACACCGTTCACATGATGAGCAGATCATTATTATATCCATGGACAAATTACAAATCGATTAGCTTAATTAAATGAATTCAGTGTGCAATTTGTGTCACTACATTTGTTTTTCATCACCATCTAGATGCATGTGAGTAAACAATTAACTATAGGCCTATATAAGATACTTTATTTGTTTGATGCATCGGTTTGTTATTGTGGTTCTCACAGCATTGCAAAGTTTAAACTGACAGTTTCAGATTCAGTGTCAACAATCTCTAAAAATCCATATTGCTGGTGGAGTGCATCAACCAAAACTAAATGGGCGTCTCAGGGAGGAGGAAGAACCAGAACTGAGCTCCAGCGGGGTTTTTAAAAGGAGCACACAGGGTCCAGGTGCCGCCGCTTCACTCTGACGACGCTCTGCCACGCCCATCTCCACTACCTGCCGAGAGAGCCGGCCCCTAAACAGGTAAACAGGCCGGGAAATAAAAAATGTCCAAGAGTAAAAGTGTGGCAGTGTAATCTGTATTTTCTTTAAACCGTGCCTAGATTCTACTCAGGGTTTAGAGGGTTGATTATATTGTAAATAAATGCACAAAGAGTTTAATCGCAAATCTCTTAATCTAAGGACCGACTTTATTTTTGCACCGGACGTGATGCAGTAAGTGTCCACGTCGACCTGATGGTGGTAGGAAACTAAATTGTATTCACTGTGGGAAATGAACAGAAGACTGTCCTGATCTGGGGTCAGTCTCACAAAGATGTTTATTATTTATTTAGTCTTAATGTTGCTCACAGATCACAGATCAGTCTGATGGTCAGTCAGTGTTTCACCAAAATACAGACGAAAACATTAGACACCTTACCCCCAGGCTAACTCAGGCTTGTTACCATGGTAACAATCAATGACACCGAACAGTGAAGAAAAAAGGAAAACACGGCTCATAATTTGAGTAAAGAGAAGAGAGAGAGTTTTTAGAGATTACAGCGTTTTTCCACATCAGATTTTTCTTTTTATTGTTTTGTTTTTTCCTGAATTTCCAAAGTAAAACGTCCTTGTAGCTGATGAATTCTTCCAAAAGACAAACGTGTTCCTGCTGAGGGCAAACGGAGCTGAGCGGTTGGATGTGGTTCCCAGGTCGGCCATTTTTTTTTTATTTTACAAACACTGACCTTGTTGTGTGTCAGAAGTGTTGCTCTTTGTTTACCTGACTGTTTACCTGACTGTTTCCCTGACTGTTTACCTGACTGTTTACCTGACTGTTTACCTGACTGTGAGAGACCCTGTAAGTCTTTAGTGTGAGGGTTTTCTCTCCATGCTGCATGAATTAAACAAGATCCTATTCATCACACCGCGTCTGTAATTCTTCAGAGAGCTAGCAACTCTCAAAAGAACGAAGAATTTCTCTCACGTCGCCTGTTATCAACACACAACTATAGTCTGCCGCACATTCATGCCAGAGAAGAAGAACAGCACAGTTGTTCGTCTTTGCTGCGTCTTTCCACTACAGCAGAGACATAAACTCCAACATGTGGGGGTTTAAAATAGCTACAAAAACTATCTAAACATCACACAAGACACCCTGACCTCCATTTTCCCCAGCACATAACCATAACTCATAACAGAGTCCTGTTTCCGCCCGTGGAGCCATATTGTTGTCCTGCAAAGCTTCCCGGAGTCTAACCGAGCATGAGGTGAGGTTGCAGTCCCCTTGTTCATTTAGCTGATTTATCTATAAGCTGTCCTCAGGACCCCCTCCTCCCCCTCCTCTGTAAATTACCTCTGAGGCAAGATTAAAGCCTTTATTATCACCCGGCAGGTCTATAGGAGCTCCAGCACCCGCCTCTCCCAAAGTCAAAACCCGGACACAAAGCCCTGACCTATTAGGATTCTGCATCTGCTGATGAAATATATGAGAATGTTAATTATGTGGCCGCAAACAGTCAAGGGTAATTAAGCATGTGGTAAGGTGAGGCGCTCCGTCTAAATTACGAGGGGGATTTTAAGATGCAGGACGTCTTAAGGTGCTCTCTCTCTCTCTCTCTCTCTGTCTCTCTCTCTCTCTCTCGTTATCTCCTTTTTCTTTCTTGTTCTCTTCTTCTGAAACAGCGGCGGCCTCGACACGCCTGGTTGACTCTGTCCCACTTACCAGAGTAATTAAAGACGCCGAATTATACTTTCATCTCCTGTTCTGATGATGGAAAAGCCGGTTAATATTAAACTGACTGCCGCGCCCCCCCGGAAAACATCTCAGTGCATTCAGGAGATCCACCTTAAGCACATTAAACTCACTCGGCATTCTGGGGGGTTTTAGATCCTGGAAACGAAGCTGTGAAAGTCCATTAAGCCTCAGTAACTTCACAAACACGAGTGTTGAAGCCGACAGAACATTATTTTAAACTCTAGTAAAGATACCACAGAGATACCAAAGAGTCAAGGTTGAATTTGGGGTGAATATGTATTTAAAGAAAAGCAGAACATTATCATATTTGGTGTTTGAATCTTTCACTCACAACATTAAATTAAATTAAAGGTTATTTTTCCAACCTTAAAGCTGCATGAATTCATGTTTGTCACCACGTTCGCTTTGCTTTTACCTCGGCTTTGGTCTCCACCGACCTGAGAAAAACAAAGATTATCATGGTCATCTTCCATCGTCTTCTGCACATTCTTCTCTAACACAGTGTAACTTGAACTCCCACAGTCGTTAAGCCAGGGCTTGTAAAAGTGTATATTAAGGGGGTTAAATGCAGTAACTTGTTTTCTCACAGTTACTGTGTTTACAGTGTCTCATAATCAGCTTGTTCAGAACTAAAAAGCCTCATGTACAGACCGGTCCACTGGGAGAGAGTTGTGTTTTAAAGGGGGTTAGAAACCTTTTAGTTCATTTCACACATAAACAAAAAACACTCCTTTTGTTAATCTCTGTTTTCCAAATAGCCTCGCTGTCCCGAGTTAAACCAAAGACGTTCTCCTGGGAAGACGCACCGGTTGATGTTTTTGTCATTTACGAGCGCTCTTGACCTCAGCGGCCAGTTCCTGAGTAGCTCTGCGTCTTTCCCCGGGAGAACCATCTTTGGTAAATTTATGTTTACGACATTCAGGGAGATACTGAATCATCTGCTGGTGCTCGTCTTCTCCTGCTTTTAACACCAGCAGCAGTGTCCTGATCTGACCGTCGCTGTGGCTCAGAGCAAACATATAAACCAATAACGGTGCGAAGCATTTTAGTGATGATCCACCTCTTTGTAAAGTTCAGAGTCGGTTGGTAATCAGACGCCTTACCACTCGCAGTCTGTACTTTTTCCTATTGTCAACAGACGTGAAAAGAAGTGGAGAACGGACTGATCGTACCAACAGGTTTCTGTGTGTGAGAGCCGGAAGCATCTCGTTCCTCCGAGTCACGGATCCGTCTGTCTGCAAACCGCTGAATATCAGTCAAATCAATGAGCCGCACTGTTGAAGTATTCTTTATCCTGTCATCACACATAATGCAGAGAATATAAACGATGCAGATAGTAACAAATTGAGTCAAAGGTCTGTGTATTAAATAGTGAGTCCTTCACTGTTACCAAACCAATATAAGATACACACCGAAAATAAAAAGAAAATCATTCCCTCTTGTAACCCTCAGAAACTGCTCTACAAACCAAGCAAAGCAAATGACATCTTTTTAAACTCATATTAGCATTTTTCCAAACATTTTTCTCCATTTGTTCACAGTCTGGAGTGACTTTGATTCAGCTCTGAACATTATTTACATTATTTCATAATAAACTAAATCATTAAAATTCATAACATGAGAATTTAGAAGCAACAACATTCCTTTTTATGTGGATTAATCCGCTGCTGAAAGTAGTTCCCCAGGCAAATAAACTATTTCCACCGTGTCAGAAATGCTAAATTTAGTGATGCCAAAACCTGTAAGTGTCTTCAGTCGGAGCCGATGGGCTTGGGGCTGAAACCACATCAACAAGTGCAGAGAGACAAACTGAACACACTGTAGGTTTTGGATTTTTCATGGATTTTTTTTTTTTTGACAATAAGAAAGAACAGCACAGACTGAACCAGCCTCGTCCTTGTAGAATTAAAACTTTCTGAGTTTGGTGGTTAGGGGACGGATCCAACTCGGGTAAAGTGAAATGTTTCCAAAACTGTATGAAATATAAACGTATGCCACTAGAATAATTAGAAATAATCTATTATACCGTTAAAAAACAAAAGGCTGCAGATAGGAGCATGAACGAGCTCACACCAGCCGGTCAGTTCGGATCATTGCTTCTCTTCCAGACAGCTGACCACAGAAGCCGCTCCGCTGAGCTAACGGAGGGTTTTTATTCCACAGAGACTTAAACTTGCAGTGAAACTTCACTGCCTCAGTCTGCTTTAGAAGAGCTGCTTCTAACCCTCCTGAAAGAAAGACAGAGCCTCCAGATGATCTAAATGTTTCAGAGGCTTTCCGCCCTGACGAGAATACGACTGTTGTATGAGAAAGTCTGAGCGATGGAAACGACTTCTGGGGTCTTGAAAATGGTCAGGTATTGGATTTTTTTAGCTTCAAATCTCAGCGTCTTATAGCTTTTCTATTAGGTCCCACCTTGATTTATGTCATTAAACAACATCAACCAACCGAGTTTCGCCTCCATTATCTCTCTCTGGAGGGCGTCGGGTGATTCCAGTCCGGTTCAGCTCAACATCTGGCGCGGCACGCAATTACTGACTCGTAAATCCAACATCTGGATTGCGGCGGTCATATAACCGGTGCCAGGCTGGAGCTGCATCGATTGGATGAGACTTTATTGGTCCCCAGGGGGCCGAGCAGGTGTTTGCTACAGCAGAAACAAGACGAGTGAGCCGCTGGAAACAGATAAATATACACAGCAAATAGAAGCTGAGTATTAAAGAGAGTCTGTGTCAGAATGAGCCAAAATCCAAGGTGCTTTGAAGTGAAGTACCAGACGTTTATTCGAGCGCTGAAGCTGCTTTAAGTTTGGACTGTTGCCTGACACTATGGGTGAAGTTGTTTCATGGGTTCTTGGATGACCCGGAGTATCTGGATAACTGACTGAAATGGGCCGGTGTTTATACGGAGAATCAAATCACGGACCTCCCCCGGTGATGCTGACGCTGCTCAGACCTAAAGGCTGGAAATAAACCTGGGGCAGCACAAATTGGAAATGTTCCTCACAACTGGCGACAAATGGAGCCACAGACCCCAGAAAAAAAAAAAAACAACAATGATGGATTCAAATGCTCTCAGGAAATAAGATGTTCCCATGTGAAATTACCAACGTGCATTGGTAAAACCAAATGACCATCCTCCCCCGGTGACGGAGCTTTACTTTTCTTCCTCTCTCTGTAGTGGCCCTGTTTTCCATTTATCACGGGGGGGGGGGGTCAGAGGAGAACGATGGCTATTTGTCGTTAACGACTCGCACAAACAGGAGGAGGCCGGGGAAGATGAACTCCCTCAACATGCAACGGCGGCAAAAACAGGTCGCACACGCAAAGCAAAGAACATTGGACCTGCGGGGAAACAATGAACAATGGGAAGGCGACAAATTCAGCATTATCGCGATGATTGATGAAGTTAATTAAAGTATCAACGGCTTAGTGAGGAGCTGTCTCTTATACACATCTGTGTTTTCTCTCTCCACAATCCAACAAAGAGACGTCTGGAGCCGTTCTCCTCCGTTGTAATGTGTCCTCCGTGTCTCCGGCGGCGGCGTTTCTCATCATGTATTTAACCACTTCACCTGTCTCTTATACACATCTGTGTTTTCTCTCTCCACAATCCAACAAAGAGACGTCTGGAGCCGTTCTCCTCCGTTGTAATGTGTCCTCCGTGTCTCCGGCGGCGGCGTTTCTCATCATGTATTTAACCACTTCACTGAATAAAACGGCTTGCGTGGCGTCGAACACGAGCTGCCCCCTCACACGGGGAGAAAGAGTCGCCAGCAATCAGCTCAAAGTGGGACGTGACGTCCGACCTCGAACAGGACGTCGTCAGGTTGTGCGGATGTGAGTGTGTTTCCTCGTATTTCTGCACTTCATCAAACGTGTGAACAGGTTTCCTTCTCCATTACATTACATACAAGACAGAATCTACACGGGTTCATTCATGACAGTGTAAACTGTTTAAAGGGGCGCGCCGCTAATTTCACACATCAAGATCAGTTTAGACTCGTCACCGTACTGAAGACGGTCGTATCTTCTGCTGCTTCGTCAGGTCTGTCTTCAGGGTTATCAGAACCTAAGCTCTGTCTACATCATTGAGTTGCATTGTGGGAAATCCGCTGTTCTTGGAGCTTCATCCACACTAGTACCTCATGTACCACAGATACCGGGGCACCGGTGGCCTAAAGGTAACAGGTGTGAGATTGTGACTGGAAGGTCACCGGTTCAGTTCCTTGACTGGCAGGATAGAATCTGGGTTGTAGCTTCCAGATGAAAGTAGAGGTTAAAATAATAATAATAATAATAATAATAATAATGTATGTAAATACTACTACTGCTGCTCTAATGTAATAAATCCAAAGCTATAATGTAGCAGAACAAAATACAGATGCTCCACATGTTCGAACTCTTCAGGGAGACTTTGCAGCAACGTTTCAGACTCTTCACCGACATCGAGAGGGAATATCTTCTGAAAGCTTAATGTTCCAGAGGCTTGTAGACTCTTTGTGACAAGGTGCACTCACGCTGCTCTGGAGGCTCGTCCTGAAAACACGTCTTACTTCTTTATTTTTCTTTTCCTGAAGTCGGACGTTCAGCCCCGAGAGTGAATATATTTCCGCCGCAGACCGACTGTTAGCCGAAGCAGATTTTCAATGGAAATCGGGCAATTAGGTTCTGAAATATCCGGTAATTTAATGAAGTGTGTGAAACGGATATTTTGACTGGTGCCAGAGGAAAGTTCACAAGGTCATCAAAATTATTCCGACTCAGCCTCCGAGGACCATGAATAACCATTAGATTTCATTGTAATTTTCTCAGTAGCTGCTGAGAAATTTTTCCTCTGGACCAAAGTGCCGGATGATAAAATAACCAGGCAGCAGGATTCAATATGCAATAGTATGTCTATAGACTGTATTCATGATGTGAATGTGTGAATCGAGCCCACAGCCGATCACATGACAGCTGAGGTTATTTTTGCCGAACCCACGACACTGAACTCGTCACTGTCAGAGCGGATCGTAAATAAGAAATACATCTATCTATACTGCAGAGTTTTCTTCTCAGGGATCAATACAGTTCATATCATCTCTGCCTCCTCGGCTCTTACCTTCACACCGGCCCCTCCTCCCCCATCCGCTGGTCATTGAGGGGTCGGAGGAATGTTTGTGAGTATGCCGCTGTGGCCCGACCTCTGACCTCTGCACTTTTTGTATATTGTAATTCTTGAGAAAAAACGGAGCTTATACTTTTGGACCACGTAAGGACCAGACAAATACAATACATAATAAATGCATGGATTAAGTCTCGCTTTGCATTACCAGGGGGTGAATAAAGTGCAGCAGTCCACCAGAGCTCACCCTTCAGAATACGGATTCCCCACGGAGTCCAGTAAAAACCAATTTAGCCCGCGCTTGATGAATCCTCAGAGGTCTCTGCAGAGGGCCGGACAGACAGCATTTATCTCCCATTGGGGACCTCTTTGAAAGCCCAATAAATTACCTCCTCCTGCATGAATTAGTAAGCACTGTAATCTATACGAAGGACATTAACATACTGAGCCCCCGAGTCCTTCTCCTCACCGAGTTAAATCTCACGGCGGCATAAGTCAGCATCAGTCGGTTCATTTATTCATGAAGGGGCCTGTGGTCTAATGTGGACTGGAGGAGGTTTATCAACAGCAGCGGTCTGGCTGCAGTGTGGGGCGGCAGCTGAAACCCACGCCGCATTAAAGACTCCACATCCCGCCGAGGGATCAGAGCAGCCGAGTGCGAGTTACCAGAGCCGCGTCCTTTGTTGTCTTTTTATTTCAAAACGTGGAATCTGCTCACCAGCTCAGGAGCAAAGCGGGAATTTATGAAGTTTCCAAGACAACAGCTGCTGTCATGTTTTGGGAGCTAATTACCAAGGAGGAGAAAACGTGTTGGTCATCTGAGCCTGAGCGGGTGAAGCACAAATCAATGCTACGTGCTAAAACAGTTGCACAAGCAGTCGAGAGTTATAAAGTTGGCAGACTGACCCAGTGATGTCAGTCACACTACAATATATTGCATCCATGTTCGCTAACATTAGCCACGATTAGCTACTGGTCATACCAGACCAAGAACGGTCTACAACAGAAAAAATCTCCAGTGCATTTTGTTCCGGTTGTGCCCCTGCACAATTTATCTAGTCTCATTTTAAAGACAAAGACATTGATCTATCATTCAATGCAACAAAAAGTTTTCATGCTCAGCCAGAGGAAACAGACTTAATAAATCATGACCTACATAAAAACGTGACTTAGATGTCTGCTGACGCTTTCACTGAGGAGAAGAAAACATCAGATCTGTGCGGAGCGATGAGGAGACTGCAACATTTCCCAAATTAAAACATGACATGTCTTATTTCCATCATGTTTCTGTCTTATTTCCATCATGTTTCTGTCTTATTTCGTTCTCCAGGTTTGATCGGAGCTCTTTAATGATGTCATCTTGTTGCACCGTCTCCATCTCCTGTGGTTTAATGGAAGTCCTACCAGCTTTGTCTCCATGAAACAGCTGTATAATATTAGATTTTTCTTTTGCTGATTTTCTGGAAATTCACTGAAGAATTTGTGCTACATTCGGACAGAAACCCGGCTTCTGTTCTATCCTGTACATATAGTTATGAGGTCCGGGTAGGGAAGGAAAGAATGAGATTTCAGAAACAAGTAGCCAGATGTCTCAGGGCTCACTGTTAATGGCGGTGAGGAGAACTGCTGCCGGTGAAAGTTCAGAATCGAATCAGAATCACGCCTGGATGCTTTCCTGGGAAGCTTGGGTCCAACTGGGACGAGACACTGGACATGGTGGGTTACATGCCCTCCAGCTTTACCCGGGAGAAGAGAAGGATGTGGCTGGAGCCTGCTACCACCATGACCTGGACCTGGACCTGGACCTGGTCCTGGACCTGGACCTGGTCCTGGACCTGGACCTGGACCATGACCTGAACCTGGACCTGGACCTGGACCTGGACCTGGACCTGGTCCTGGACCTGGACCTGGACCTGGACAGCAGCTGAAAACAGAGAGATGGACGGATGAGAAATAGGTGTGGTGATGAATCTGTGAGGAAGCCTCTGCTTTGTTGCTTTTGCTGCTATTTTTAAATGGAGTTAGATTGATTATGTGTCTTCAAAACGGCTGTGTTGCCTTGACAACAGATCACGTGACGTGTATGATGTGACACGACTGGTGTGTTAGCGTTCAAGGCCAATGTCTAAAAAAACAAAGTTAGGGTGGAGGAGTAGAAACCATTGAGATTCTGTGCAGTAGTAGTAATACTGTTGTTGTAGTACAAATTTATAATAGTTATGTGGTAGTAGAGGAAGTGGTAGTGATAGAAACTCGTAGTATTTATGAAATATTATAACAGGTAGTGACAGTAGAAGCTGCTACAGTATTATCAGTGGCAGCAGCTTTAACATTACTAGCTGTAGTGATATCTTTAGATCAGTCTAATGAGTGTAAAATATCCACAGGAGGTCTGAGGATTATCCAGGACAGCTGGGATATCACTTTCTTTAAAAGCACTTTGCTGTTGAGTTTATCGGTTTTTACTCTGAGAGGCTCTGACCAGCACAAAGAAACAGAATCTCTTTACCTAGGTTTTATCCTTAATCTTCCATTTGGCCAAGAAAAGCAGAGAAATGTTAAACCAAAGATCTCAGATGATCAGTTTCCCAAGTTCAGAGGCCAAGAATGATTTCTAGGAGAGGAAGAGCATGTCGGGGAAGGGAGAGGAGAGGAAATAAAATCTGAGAAGAAAAAGATAGAGAAGATTTTTCTTCAAGACAAGAGCTTATTGGAGTCGGATGAGATATGAGAGAAGAGGGGGGTGAAGTATTTCATAAAGATATGGTGTTTCTGTTTGTGATGGAAGATCAGGAGTGAATCCAGAGCAGAGAGGAAATGTGATTTCACTGCCTCTCGACGAGTCCGTCTGGCCGAGCCTCCTGTAATGACGCCGGTCGTTAACGAAGCCAGCGGTGTAACAGATTCTCCGTCAACATTAGCGCCTGTCCTTGGGCAGAGTCCTCTTGTTTCTATGCAGATTTATTATCATTCCTAACACACTCTGTGTTCCAGCAGCGAGGTACAGACGGCCGCATTTGGCAATCGTGGACACGCAGCTGAAAGGGGAGAGCGTAAACATCAGCTACGTATGATTGATGAGCAGCATCCAGCAGCTGTTGCTATGTCATCTTATACAGCATCACACAGGTGGGAGGGGCACATCTCCAAGGTGACCAATGAGCTCACTTGGCCTAATCTAGAGGGAAAAACTCCAACACATATAAAACTGGGTATGTACTCGTAAAAAAAAAAAAAGTCCCAGGACATCACTTCCACAGAGGGCGTGAGGACAATAGTCTCGTAAAAACAAAACAGTAAAAATACAAGAATCAAGTTCTGGAAGCGAAAAGGCATGAGTGAGCAAAAGCAGGAGGAAGAGGACGATGATGAGGAGCAGGAGGAGGGTAATGAGAAACTATTTAGCTGTTTACCCTCCACAGTAATGAGACAGGGCTGGAGGGAATCACTCCATTAGGACGCTGGCGTAGATGCAGGTTTATCAAGTTGCGCTCCTTTAAATACACAAACGCTGACATTAATTGGATCAGAGGAGTTCCCGGACAGACCTAAACGACAGGATTAATAATCCGTCTCTAATGCTGGGGACACAAACAGGAGACTCCCTCTGTGGTTTTTGCTGCAGCACTGGAGGGGGCCAAGCCCATGTCTCAGCAACACAGCAGGAAGAGGAAGGACCAAGGCTGGACGACGCTACAGGTGTGTTACCAAGGGATGAAATAACTCCCCCTGAAATTATTCACTATTTCAAATGTGAAATTGTGACTGAAACGTGGCCCATTAAGACTAAACATTAACCAGCGCTCACGTCCAAGCTGCTGCTAAAATCCTGATTTTAAAAAAGACAAAATAAATGACTAGCCTAGCCTAGCCTAGCCTAGCATGAGATGACCTAACATAACATAGTCTAGCCTAATTTAACCTAACCTGGCCTAACCTAACATAGCCTAACCTCGCCTAGCATAACCTAGCCTAGCTTAACATAAAGTAACATAACAGACATGAAATATTAGTGGGCGACAAAACAACTGACAGCTTATTCTTATTTTTAAAGGCGCTACATTGGCAACGCTGCTTGTTCGTGCCAAATCATCTTGGAAGAGCAACGGCCAATGGTGTAACTTCCTCACTCAGTCAGTCAGCGATAGGCCACTTCTGTTGAAGTCCAAAATGAAGCTACGCTCAGTTTTTGCTCACAAACATGTCATCATCTAAATGCTCCCACTTCACTCTTTTATCTGTGCATGTAAAACCCGCCTCACTGGAGTCACAGTTTTGGAGCTCTAACTGTGAATAAATGGAGAGAGAACAGCAAAACGTTTATCCTCTAAAAAAGGAGGCTGTACAGCTGCTGCCCTACTGCTGCAGGAGGAAGCCTCACCATCACACCTGCTCTCCTTTATTTGTGTTTTTCATTTTTTTAAACGTTAAATTAAAATAAGACAAAATACCTAAAGCAGCGTGTCTGTTGCTGTTTACCTTGCCTGTTGTTTTTGGTATTTGTTTAGGTTATTTCCATGGTGGCGTTAGACTGTTGCCAAACACATACACACTAAAATATTCCCATGTTGACAGAAGGGATTATAAGGTTCACTACTCATCAGGTTTTTATTGGTTGGAGAAAATCTTATTGAAAGAAAGAAAACCTGGGATGTCAATAAGTCTTCCTGCTTTCTGCTTGTAACCTGCGGTCAGATGCTGGTGCGTGGAAGAAGACGGTTGTCTACAAATATTTGCCTGGATGACTTTGTGCTCTGAGGGCGTTTGGAAAGTGCTCACATGTTTGGAAACTAATGGCAACGGAGCTAATGGGCGTATTGATTGCTTTTCAATTGGGGAGCCAGCAGCCTCACAAATTAGATGTTTTCAGCAGCTCTATTTATCATCCACGAGGCGTTCGCTGTCAGGCTGAAGAAGTTTGAGCAACGCGTCGCACTGGCTTGATTCAATTTAAGTCAGTTGCAGGATGCTGTGAAGGCCTGGAGGTAAACACAGGGGAGATTTACGTTTTCGACACCCTGTTTACCACGACACATGGGAGACTCTCTTCCCTGAATACTGATATTAAAACATTCCTTTAAAAGGTCATGTTCATATTAAACTGCTTTGATTTCAGCAGCTGTTTTGTGTTTGTCGTCTCTACAGTTTAAATCATGATGCATGACAATGTGAGTCTAACTTCTCCTGCAACAGATCTGTGATGCAGTGAAATGAAAATCTTAATCTATTATGAGATTAAAAGATCTTAATATAAACAATTTAATTTAACCAAATTTACAAAAACTGGATTTGAAAGATTATTAAATATCATTATAATCCAAAGAACACACTATAAAAACATATAAATACATATAAACACTTTGAATGAAAGGCACAGACAGTGAAGTAGTTACGTTTTTCATAAAGAAATTCATTTTTTTTAAATCCAAAAGAGGATTTCCGTCTCAATATCATGATCACTTCAGATGATGAAATATATAAATGATGCAAAACAAATGGAATATTTTCTTACTGTCGCGCATGAGCTTTGAGAAAAGTGAGGCATAGATTGTGCAATTAATGATAATAATAATAATAATATTTTGTGCATTTAGTGTCGTGATGATACAACATAAGATAAAGATTAGTCCTTTATTAGTCCTGCAGTGGGAAAGTTTCAGTTTTACAGCAGCAAAGTGGAATTAAAAATGAAAATATTAAATACTAAAAAATTACAAAAGATAAACAGCAGATAAATAATATAGTAGAGTTAAACTGTTTGTACAAATAGATATTAAGATGTTAAGATATGACAAAAAATGCACATGCACATGAGTTATGATAGTAAACCTGTCCTAAAGCAGCCTGATCATGTTATTACCTTGATCCATAGATGGAGCTGTGTCACTGATAGACTGCAGCAGGGAGAGCCTCTCAAGATTAATGTATTAATTATATTTTGATTAATATTTTACATGGGATTTGGTAATTAGAGTTTGATGAATCTTGAATAAAACACACGGGCCGGCTCCCTCATCACGCATGTTTCTGGTGATTAATCTGAAACTGAGTCGTTGTTTCCCGGGTCTCACGCGCTCCATCATTCTGCAGTTAGAGGAACAGGTACACGCAGGACGCTTCGGTTTAACCCTTGAAGAGCCAGACCGAGTCCGAGGGCGCTCACACAGTCATGTACTTACAAGTAGAGGTCACGTACTGTAGTGTGTGTGTGTGTGTGTGTGTGTGTGTGTGCTCACACTAACTCCCCTGAGGGGAACTTTCCTTGCACGCCTCCTTCTAGAGAGAACAGAGGTCAAAGGTCGCGGTTTGGTAACTAAAGAACAGATTCAGATTTTTGCTCAGAGGCACTTCAGCCGACGCCTCGCCGTCTTTCAGACTTGAATCCAAACTGCTGCTCTTTAATGTCGTCCTGCCTTCTGAGCACGACCGTGTCCGTTAGTTTGAGTGAACTGCTGCTCAGAAAACGTTCAACAAACACAGACACTGAAATGTGTTTAAATTCTTATCTTTTTATTATATTCATTAAATTATGTTGACATTTTAGATTCTATTTATTTTCATATGCTTTGTTTTTTTTTGTTTTTTTTTTAAACCATTACTCTGCCAAGCAGCCACCAGGCTTATCAATACATCAACTGCCTCCCTGTGCTTATTTTACACCAGTTTACCCTCTTTTAAGGTTCATATCATTTTATGTTTTACATGTCTGAATCAAGATGAACCGAAACCGTGATGATCCCTGTTTTAGTTAAATATGACATAATAAATAAATACATTTTGTTAATGAAAAATGCTGTTTCTGTATTTCTATATTGTCTATTTCTGTGTCCGTATGTTAATTAGGTCGGCGGTCCCACCTCAGTTGATTATAACAGTGTGATCGATTGGACCAATCGGCTGCTACTGCCTTGACTGCTACACAGGAGCCTTTCCAGTGTTTCCAATTTAACGACTTTGACATTAGATTTAGAGACTTTTCAGACTCTTTAGTGACATTTTTTTTTCTTTTTTTTTAATAAAGCACAAATCTAGTGACATTTTGAACAAACCTTGGCTGCTTGCCGCCCTGCTTAGCTCCCAGACATGGTTTGTCATCAGCTCAGCAGCTGCCACATTAGCAGGAAGCTGTGTGACTGTGAGAGGAGGGAGAGAAAGGATGAGTAATGTGAAGGTGGTGTAACGTCTTGTGTGATGTTTACTACGGTGGCCCTGAGAGATCAAACGCACTGCAACTTAAGAAAACACATGCAAAGACACAGACACGCTGCAAACTCAAGGCGTAATCCGAATGGATTACCAACCCGAGGCCCTGTTCGCCATATCATCCCCTCTCTCTCTCTCTCATTGTCTCTCTCTCTCTCTCACTGTCGGAATTAAGGCAAAAAAATACCACTTCAAAGTCAATACACCGAGCACCACCGCCGGCAAGCTCCGCCCAGTGGAGCCGCCTCAGCCCGTCACCCGCACCTGCTGTTCGACAACGTAACCACGTCTCCCGGCTTCAACATCACATACAACACGGCAGGTGGCATTTAAGAGAGTCACAATTGAGGCTTCAAAAAAACCCAGTGTTTGATAAAACAAATATTTATCAAAGATCTCCTCCAGTCTAAAGGTCTGTGTCCATGTGTAGTGTGATTATAGATCAGCTCTAGCTTCTATATTAATACTGTGAAAGTATCAAAGCCTCAGTCCACAGAGAAATGCACACAGCCTGTATTCAGAAACTGAGCCTTAAAACCAGCCGTCAGGACTTCTGGAACTTTGTGATGTCACAACAAAGCAGTCACCAAGCCCCGCCCACCTGGACCCACCATCCAAACCTTGCAGGATTTGGTTTCTCTGAGTGTTTTTACCTGACCACTAACAGTCAGCCAATCAGAGGAGAGACTCAGAGCTTATCGTTATCATGGATCAGTGCGGATGCTCACGTCGTTATCGTTATAGTTTCTTTATCGTTGTTGTTCTTGGTGTGGACGGCTCTTCAGTGAATCCTGACAGAACCATTACACAGAATTTAAGAGTCAAAATCTTCCTGACTCATCTCCGCACTTCTGCTTTAAGCTGTTAAAAATCAGCAGCTTCAGTCGAGCTGCTGGTAAAGTGTGATCACATTTCATCTGGCGTCTTCCCAACCACAGTGTTTCTCAGCAGCTGTAGAGGAGCTGCCTTGTGTGAGCCAACCTGCGTGTGAGAAAACAAACAGCACAAGCTTCCAACTTCAAAGTTTCACTCGGCTGCAGAAAATAGGAATTTTTAAAAAAGCAACATCTTCCCAAACATGACAGCTGACCAAGATTTGTGTTGGAAGTCTGAAGAGGAGTGTGGAGGAAAAAAGGGTGGGAAGGATTTTGTTGGTTGATCGGTGTGTCATGAGAAACATCTGCGTTTGATTTTTGAGCGCCGGGGAAGTACATGAAAGTGCGCTTTAGAGGATGAGAAGTGTCTGTTTTTTTTGACACGAGGAGCAGCGGTTTGACAAGCCGGGCGCTCCCTCGGGGGGAAACGCTGCCTTCAGCTGCAGCGTCTCACCGTGAGTCAGCGTGAGTCAGACAGACCCAACACGACGGCCTCCGCCTGCCGGAAACACGGAGGGCCGCGCACAGACCGCGCCCGCCGCTTTTTCCTCTCCCTCAGTGGGCAGCAGAGTGGATCAGCTGTTAGCTCCCACCCTGAGCTCATCACCCCGATCAGACTCCAGAGGTCTACTTCCTCAGATATCAGAAGGGAATACTACACGTGCACCGCAGTACATTTAGTAGAGTAAAGTTAGCTTTCAGTCTCAAGGGCACGACAGAGCGCCGATGTATAACGTTCTTTAATATTAGATACATGATGTCTCTGCGCGCCTCTGGCTGCTGTGACGCACAAACAGGAAGAGCTTCTTGAACTCAGTTGCTCTGAGTTGATGCTCTGGTGTTTGTGAACTGCAGCCGTTCACATGGTCAGGCAACTCAAGACGGTGGATTCAGCCAATATATCATTTAAATTTAGCTTTAATTACACTGAGACGTCCATATAATTTTTGCTATTTCTGGCACTTTAAATGTAATTGAGCACCGCATCAGATATATCACAAAAGTGATCATTACAGCAGCTCTAATGAGCCACAACTCAAACAATGCAGCTTGTGTGAAACCTATTGCTCATTTGTAATTAACAATTTTACCCCATTAGTATTTCTTCTGAGAGCATTTGTATATGCCATGACCTCGACATCCAAGACAAAGTTTGTATTTGCTCCCGTTGTGTGGTTACGACTGATGGTGTCTCCATTTTAAAATCTCTGAAATAAAAACCTTAAAACTTGCTGTTTTGCTTTTTGCTTTTTGTGATTTGGGTGAACTGCCCCTTTAAGGCCCATCATATAGAGTCGGTCATTAAGTCTGTAATATGGTGCTGTGCAGATTAAGCTTTAGACACACACTGCACACACTGCATTGTGGGTACACAAAAGACATCTCTTGGCATATGACCATGTAGGAACAGATATAACGGAGTCAGTGGGAGATCCTTGTGCCGCTGCTTTAAACATAAGAATGAAGGCATGTTATAAATTCAAGGCTTGTATTGCAAACAAAAGCAAACACCGGTGCATGCTGGGAGGGAAGCAAGGCAGGGTTATTGATGCGGTGAGTAAAATATAAAGACACACATCAGAGGGACGAAAGCCTGACGTGTAAGACAGAGGCAGCTGGAGGTGAACAACGTGGACTTTGACTGAGACGTATGGACTCGAGGTGTGAAGAGAAGGAGGCTGATAGTGTTTGCATCATTTTATCTTTTAAAATCAGCTGATTGTGTTCTCTTTATCTTATAGGTTGTTGCTGAAATCACTGTAGTCAATGTAATCTGAGGAGAAGGCTTAAACCGACTGTGATCTTGTGTTTGAGGCTGATGGTCCCTGTCAAAGAGCCAAACGCTCCTCGGCCTGTCTCTTGTCGTTTCCCCCCCGACCTGCAGCATCTCCATGAGGCGATGATGACCTGACAATCATATCTGAACTCGGGCAGTTACACGGGTTTCACACTGACAGAGCTAAACTCAGCTCAGCCTCACACACTTCTCAGACAAGGACAGAAACAGAACAAGACAAGGTCAAAACCTATAGCGTCTGTCTGGATGTCTGTGGTCAATCCTGATTTTATAACTGTGACGTCACATGACAAAATCACCAAACACAAACATAAGACAAAGACTGAGCTGTGATTTCAGCTGTATTTACTGTCACACGATCCGAAGTTAGAAGAGAGAGACTATCTTTCTTTTTCAGTCTCTCTGTTCCAGCCCGGCTCTTAGGCTGCACAAGAAGATGGGAGACACTCGGGTATACTTTGGGGTTAGTGGTGTTTTAGTAGCTACCGTTTGTCGTGTTAAAATTACGGCATCACGTGTTAATGCAAACTAAACACTTCCTGTAATCGTTTCAAATTAAAACACCTCTAGCGTTTCAGTGGACAGAAATCCTTTATGTCTTAACAGGGCTTTTATTGCTGTGATGCAGTAAAAGTATTCTCTCATTTCCTGTTGCTGCGTGTTTTCTGTTGTTTACATGCTATATATTCAGATCTGCTAATTTCTTTAGCAGTTAGCGATAACTTCGCTCCCTCCCTCTCTCTCTCTGCTCAGTGTGTCTTATGTTTAGTTATTCCTCTGCCTCCTTTTAGTAATAATGATACATGTAATGAAAGTAGTTTATTTGCTGTATTGGAGGCGAGGCTCAGTGTACTGGAAGTGCTCCTCCTCTTCCCTGCAGTTCTCGAGCAGCCAGGAAATCAGAGTCATGGGCAATTTGAACGACTTTTAGATTTAATTATTTCTTTTTCTTAATGTGAACAAATTACAGACTGCAATGTTGCAGTAATTAAAAATCTGTTATTGTCTATTTTCAAATTTTTATTTACTTTTTTTTTCACCTATTTGCATCTCTTTTGTGAACTGACTCTTTGTCCTGTGAGTGTTATGTAAGAATACAACATTATGCAATAAGTGTCTAAACTGAATCTGTGTATTTAAAGATATTTTGGCAAAAACCTCTGTCACTGAACACGAGCTGAAAGACGGAGAGAGAATAAAGAAGTGAAGAATATTAAGCTGCAGATTAGATGTTTTGTCTTTTTTTGAGAATGGTGATTAGTAAAAATTTGTTGTAACAAACAACAATTTAAACTGACTACGTTCTTTATGTCATTTATTATGGGATTTGCTGATGGTAACAAAAGGTAAAATAAAATAAAAGAATCACCATTCTGTTCCTTCAGAGGCCACAAACCAAATGTGCACAGGTCGGGGTTAGGGCCTGCCCTGGATGCAAACACAGTTTGAAGGTTGTGTAATGTGATGCAGGCTGATGTATGAAACCAGCCTCAGGAAGCTGTGACACAGGGAGAGCAGGTGAGATTCAAACAGAGGTAGAGACTAAATAAAACCTGTCAGTCTGAGAGAGATTCTGTGTCCATCTGGTTCTCTGTAGACGTGCTGGGAGCGAGGCCTGGCCAGATATATATATATATATATATATATATATATATATATATATGACCGACCTGAACCAAATGTAACTAATCAACTACGTCCTAAATTCTGGTCCAGCCAAGACTAGGTTTTGACTTAGTCCTATTGTGTGTTTGCTTCCATCACTTCCTGTTCTCTAAAACCTCTGAAACCTAAAGTCTTCCACCATCACAGCTGTGCGTCCACTGGGTGCTTCTCTACACACTTTCCCCCTTTACTTCCTACAAAATGGACCGACTGCTGCCCGACCCAAACAGAGCTGAGAGCAGGGCATGTTTGCGGAGCAGAGAATTACAAACTCATATCAACCTTTTAGTGAAGCAGCTGTCTGCCTCAAACAGATTGATTTAGGACTGTAACACAGAAGCTTCTCCAGCCTGGACCACAGCCTCTCTCATGTATTTGGCTGCTGCTGCTTGAGGTTAAATAAGAGGTAAAATCTGAGGTTATTTCTCAGTACCATACAGAATATAGCTGTGTGTGGTTAGTGGGCCTCCTCCAGGTTGCACACAAACATCCATATTAAATCCATGACACAGGTAGCTAATACAGTCTCCGGGGATGGAAGTTTGTGTGCACTGACACTGAAGCGTTCATCCAGAGGAAATCGTCCTCATCTGAGAGCAAGAATCAACTTTAAACCTCTTATCTGCCCCTGACATTCGTGTCAGGCTCAGAATCACTGAATCTGAATCTCCTAAACTGTGACTTTCACTGCTCTGTGAAACATCTATAATCATTAATAAATTGTTATTTTAATAGTCTTACCTTAGTTTAACAACTGTGACCAAATGACACCGCGGTGAAGGAGATCAGTCAACTCTGCAGTCTCGTTTCCCATAAGCCTCATCACTTCCTGTCCCTCCTCACTGAAAACAATAAAGATAATAACTGTGGATTATTTGGGAGAGGACGAAGACGCCTCCTTGTCCTCCGTCCTGTATTAAGCTGGGGGTTATTTTTGCAGTAATTATGTGAACGGATGATTTTTAGATGAAAAAACACCTTGAAACTTATTTGGCATTTGCTCATGTCTGTGTGGAGGCCAGAGACACATGTGGGGAAGCTGAAAGGGAAAGGTGGTAACGTATGTTTATGTGTCTTTGAGTCTCTCAAAGTAATGATACAGTGAAGACCAATAAGTGGTCAAACTGCAAAAGAAAGAAATTTGTGCTACTGATGTTTTCAAAATCAGATTTTAACCAGTTTAATATTAAAAATAAATCCCTACAAACTCAAAAAATACCGGTGAGCTTTAAATGTAGCCTCCTATATATTTGTTTGTGTTTGTGTGTCTCTCTCAAAGTCAAAGCAAGGCTCTTATTTTGAAGGTCTGCGCTTCTCTCTTCCTCTGCAGCGGTCCACCCAGTGATGTAAGTGGACGTGAGGCTGTGATTAATGGAGGTAGTAATGGTTTAGTCAGTGCAGCATACGAGTCCAGCTAACAGCCCGGCTCTGAAGGCGACATTAGAGTCACCTGTGTGACCTCTGACACTGTGTTCCTACCTCTCTCAACCCCTCTCTCTCTCTCTCTCTCTCTCACACACACACACACACACACATATATATTTTGTATTCTGATAGAGTTCGCCCATCGCTGTCAGAGTCTCCTTTCTTTCTTTTTTCTTGTCTTGCTCTGAAATGAACACGGTGTGTTGAAGGCAAATAAGCAGATGTTTACACAGAAAGTTGAAGAAATGTGTTTCACAAATAGAAAAAGAATAAAGTGAAACACACAAAAGTACAAACAGGAGACAGCTTGATAGCAGCGCAGCAGAAAAACACTCAGATTGCTGATGTCTCTGCCAAAGTCTGACAATCTCCTGAACTGATTGTGTTGAATCTGCAAACATGAATTTTCACTGAAGTTAATGAAAAATATTTTCAAAAATGCTTTTCTTGCTGCTAAAACTTTTTTTTTTTTTTTTAAATACTCCAAAACCAACTGAAGGACACACGGCCCCGTTACCCGTCACCTACTAACCTTTCTAAAGGTCCCATCCATGTGTAGTGTGATTATAGATCAGGTCTAGCTTCTATATTAATACTGTGAAAGTATCAAAGCCTCAGTCCACAGAGAAATGCACACAGCCTGTATTCAGAAACTGAGCCTTAAAACCAGCCGTCAGGACTTCTGGAACTTTGTGATGTCACAACAAAGCAGTCACCAAGCCCCGCCCACCTGGACCCACCATCCAAACCTTTACAGGATTTGGTTTCTCTGAGTTATTTTACCTGAAATCTGCAATATTTTTATTGGATCACCCAGAAAACAGTCAGCCAATCAGAGGAGAGACTCAGAGCCTCCTCTCTTCTGATTGGCTCACCGACCTGTTGTTACTAGAGCTCCAGAGAGAAGCCTGAGAGAGGAGATGTAAAACTACACTGAGATGGTTGATGACCACTGTTATTGTCACATACACAAACATTTATCAATTTATTTCATTTTTAAATTATTGAGAGTGTATTTTGTGACTGTCGTCTCCTTGAATTATTATTGTTCCAGCTTCCTGTCCTTCACGGTCTTTGTTTTGCTCTGTCTCTCCTCCCTGTTCCAGTAGATTTGGACACTTTCACTTGTATTGCTGTCTTCTCTATTCATTGCTTCTTTGTGCAGAATCATTCTTTTCTCTGACCGGACTCGCTGATTGCTTCCAGCTCAGACTGTTTATTTTCTCTTTTCCCTGCCCACACCTTGTTTTTGAGAAGACTCACTGCTCTCAGCTTCAACACAAACCTTTCTTCTCTCTTTCGTTCTGTGGACTCATCTCTCTCTGCTCTAACCACTGATTGCCTGCAGCTTCAATTGGTTTTCTTTGTATTTTCTTTCTTTATTCCTTTTTCGAGGATGCAGATCTGTTTTCCCCCCATTACATTCAGCTTTTTTGAATTATATTTCTCATGTCTATAATTGTCAGTATACTGTGTGTATATATAGTCCATTCATCTCTGTATCTCCATGATGGCTCCAGCTGTTGGATGTTAGAAGATTTGTGGTGCAGCTGCTCCACTCTCCCCCAGCCTCAATTGTCGGCTTAGTTGCAAGAGTAATATATTATAAAGGATCTGATTGGTTTATGCACTCGACTGGAATGACCTGTGAAATAGAAAGCATTTGGCCGAGCTGCTGTTTAAATGTTTGAGCTGCAGAATAAAGTGGAGGGCGGCTCAAGTACAGTTCAACTTGCCCTGCAACCCTGCGGCTGTGTGTGTGTTTGTGCGTGTGTGTTGTTGTGAGCTAGCAATTTGCAGTTCAAATAAATGGAAGTGTATATTCTTGTGCATATGCATGTATTGTGTGTTTATTTCATGGTGTAATGTTGATATTGCGGTTTGAGAGGATATTTTGAAGATTGTTTTCATGCATACTGTTTCAGATTCAGGCAACGAAACATATGTCATTATAGAGCGACCACTAAAATGACTTGTTTCTGTTTGGCTCGCAAGTGTTCATTAAAACTGTCAGCAGTTTAACGGCCATGCTAAATTAGAGCTTGTGCTTCCCGCAGCAAATTCACATCGCCCCTCTGTGGTTAGATTAATATAATATGACATTTATCTTCCAGGAAAGAGAGTAGAGGTGCTGCATCACAGCAAAGGACAAACATTTAATAAGTTGGGCAACTGTTATAAATCAACGACATTAATAACAAAACAATAAGCTTGACAAACGTGTCTGATTCACTTCAAGGGATTAAAACTTTGGGGAAAAAGTAAAGAAAAGTTTGAAAAAACTGAAACAGCCCAGTCGGTCGGTCGGTCGGTCGGTCGGTCGGTCGGTCGGTTGAACGGCGCTGCAGGTCAGACAAAACAGGCTAAAGTTAGTTTGACAATCAGCAGCTGGACACATGTTTTACCCAATAAGATCTGCATCAAAGTGGAGTGACTTTACAGTCAGATATCGAGCGGCTGCGCTTGTTTATTCATGTCTGTAGGTTTGTAGTCGATTGCATCACCGACTCTGAGCTCACGGCCTCCAGTTTCCTGTGGGGAAACCCTGAGTGCACAAGCTATATTAAACAGCGGTAACCATGGCAACGATATGTTTGCTTGATGCTTTGTTACCAGGCAAGTCTAAACTGACTATAAACACACTTTGTGAAATTAATTTTCCCTTGCCAAGTAGCTGTGATGTCTCACTCTGAGGTGTATATGTATTATTCCTCCATGGAGTCTAGTTTTTCCCAGTCAGTTTTCTGTGCCATGAACCTAACAATTAGCAACCTGCTAGTTATTCATTAGCACTATCCATCCCTCTTATTCACCAGCTCAATCATGTAGCTGCCATTTCTTCCTGCTTGTTTTTTCTGTCTTCATTTGCATTTAAACTCCTCTTCCATTTACTTTACTTTCATTATTAAAGCTGCGATGAGACATTGTTGAGTTGTTGAAATGTAAATACCTCTTTTATATTTGGGTTTGTTTGGATTTAAGGAACTATTTAAGGGTTTGTTTTTTGTGTGGGAAAAATTTCCTCACTTTCACACGTCAAAATTGAAAGAGAAAACAATTTCAAAAAACAGGAAAGCGTTTACTGCAAACTAATTAAAGCTGCTAGAATGAAACAGCAGATCGAGGATGATCCATCCATCCAAGCCTGCAGAGGAGGATGATGGATAGGGAACCTTTTTTTTTTGTTAACATTATTATTATTATTTTTGATTGACAGCTCATGCTGCTCCATGGTTATTAGGGTTTCTGTATTTAGACGGCTGTTGGTGAGCGCTGCGTTCTCTCTGTCTCAGCTGCTCTGCCGAATGTGAGGAGGAGAAGAAGTCAAACAGAGACGAATGGTTTCTGCCTCCAGCGGGTTTTTTTTAAAAGGAAGGATGAAATGCACTTTTCTTATTGTGTTTAGTGGAAGAGTCGTGAAGACACAACAGACATCTGCTGAAAGACACAACTCTCATTCGTGTGGTTTATTTTTTGTTAATGTTTCATTAAGGTTGTTTTTATACACTGGGGAAACTGTATGACCTCAGGGCTTCATGAAAGATGTCCACACCTCATTTCACACTGTCAAACCCACAATCTTTTAAGAGGTTTAAAGGATTAAAGTTTTCTTTTTCTTTCCAGTTAAAAATTACATTGATAAAATAAATCAAATCTGCAAAGGTAAACCAAGAAAAACTTTTACTAAATAAACACTTGTTACATTAATTAGAACTTAACATAGACAGAGTCAGAGTCTTGCTACCACTGTTAGCAGGTGCAGTGACAATGTTAACATGCTAATGTTCTGCAGGTATATTGTTAAACTTGTTAACCAGTGTTAGCATGCTAATATTTGCTAACTAGCACCGAACACGAAGCACAGGTGAGGCTAATGGAGATGTCATTAGTTCTGCAGGTATTTGGTCATAAACCAAAGTGTTGGAAAAGTTTAAATTTGAACCTAATGAAGAAGAGAACCTAATTTCATGCCGGTCCATCTAATAATGGTCACACGGAAATTTCCTGGTGGTGTTAAAGGAAAAGTTATGGAATCGCTAGAGTCATTACAATTCATCCTCTGGGAACCATGACGTGGACTTTATTGCTCTTTAAACTACATCGCCGCACTTTTCCCTTTGCTCCTGTCATAATTACTACGACCACTAGATGTCGCCTAGCAACAAAATGTAACTATGGGTCACAATAACCTGCTGCACAGACGACCTATGAGCTAATTTTTTTTTTTTACAGGAGTAGGGTCTCGTATGAAAGGTGACTTTTTCAGGTTGGGCTAACCCTAACCTGTTAACTCGTTATTAGTGTAACCATGACGACAAAGATCGTGTAATGTTGAGGATGCATTCATTTTAATCCAAACCACGATCTTTACCAAAACCTAACCAAGCCATGAATATTACAGTAACCATGGTTACGAAGGTACACAAAAAAAAACGTAATTTTATGGAAAATAAAGTTTTCTAACAATAATTTGTTTTTTAAAATTGTGAACAAAAGTCTGTGAAATGACAGAAATTATCTGTGAATTAACAGCCAAACTTCTATTTCAAGCATTATGCCAATAATAAAGAATTACATTTATTTCCCATTTTTGTAAAGAAAAATTACTGTATTATTTATACAGTATTTTTTCTGCTTTCTTAAATTACATACAAATCTATGTAAAATGACAATATCAGTATCTTATTAGTTTTACATTTACGTGACTTCTACATTCAAACTTTGTAATTTTAGAAGAGTGTGAAGCAAAACTGAACAAAGGATCAGTGGTGAGGTTCAGAGACACAGGTAAAGAAGAAAAGCTTTTGTGGACATCTGTAGAGATAAAGAGCAGAAAACTGTAAAACTCAGTGAGCAACATCCCCAGTGTGAGACACTGACAGGTACAAAGTTTCATCCTTGTCACTTCAGTGTCACTGTGGGAACTTTTGACCAGAGTTTCAAAGTTTTCTTCTCTGTATCGCAACACAGATGTTGACAAATCCATTTCTTATTTTACAGTGTCGTTCAACCTCAACACTGATCATTTGTGGAGTTTTGAGTCAGACTTTCAACAAATACAAGTCTCTTCCACACAAGTGCAATTGTTTCACATACTCAAACTTGAATTTCTCATGCAGATTTATTTTACAGGTTTACAAAGGTTGATTTACAAACTACAAACATTGGAATCATTTGTGAACATCACTTTACAAGCTCAAAATCATTTTGACCCTAATTTGAGCCTGGACACACAGTTACAGCCGACAACAGTTTTGTTTTTAAAAACATTTCCTAACTAATACACATCTCTCAGCATAAAGCCGGCTATGTTAAAAACATTACATGGTTGTGGTTTAACTGGTAATTTACTATTTTTAGAGCTTTGGCCAGTGAAGTGATAAACAGTTGTTACTGAATAGTTCCTCATTACTTCATCACTATATCACAATAAGTTCCTGAACAACAAATCCGAGACAGCAAGTTTCCAAACAAGTATTTTAATTGTAATATTCAAGTCAAATATATTAATAATCACATCCACGTTGTTTTCTGATGCAGTCGTGATGATGACAACTTAAATGTAATAACAGAATATTATTTTAACATTTTGTAATTTAAATCATCGTGCACATGACTTACCATTTCTTGCTGGTTTCAGCGACGGCAAGGTGTGGTTCCAGCCCGAGGTGGATTCTGCCGTCCCATGACATATACAGTATAACAGAAGGAAAAATTTTAGCTGCTCCTCTTGACTATGAAATGTTTTTGCAGCATTATAAGAACAAAAGATCCATCAATCATCCATTTAAATCTTATATAGCATATATTGTAATAAAATTAGCCTTTATGAATAAATGATACATGGGAAGAATTTGTAGAACACATACACACACACATATATATATATACATATAATAAATCGTCCTTCATGAAGATTATACTCTTATAATCTCTGTATACTGAGGTGTTTCTGTTAATTAGTCTATCTTTGTTGATATAAATGGGTTGGACAAAATAATAGAAACTTGAAAGGGCAAGTGTCTTTATGTAGCAGTAGTTTTGTGTTGGCATCGGCTCAGAATATTTATGTCTCTTTGATTACTAATAATCGAATCAGCCCTGAAAAATCTGTTGATCCCTATTGCTGTTAGTCAATTTAGGCTAATTCTGTCCTTGATTAATTAATGTGTTATTCAGTTAATACCAAGCAATACACCATGAATGAATGAATCCAAGTTTATGTTAAGTTCTATGTGCTTCTATACAGTACATAATATATACAGTTCATCATATTGTTTGCCTTTTTTTTTACCCTAATAAGCAACATACTGCTCTGATCATAGGTGCTATCTTCATCTCTAATGTGGTGTTCCTCAATTAGTTATGAAATAAGAATAGTAAAGTAATTTGATAAACATGACCTACTCTGTCTCTTTCCAGTCTGCTGAGATCAACAACTGCCGGGCGAGATGCTGTGATGCATTGTGGGGTATTTAGTATCAACAACCTCAGGCCTTCCTTCAGCCTTGCAGGTAGCACTCTTCCAAACACACATATTTAACCTGATATAAAGAGATTGATTTACTCACTGGTGTTAAATATCTTTGGTTTGATCTGAAGTTAATGTGAACATTGATGTGTGTAGGGTAGATGGCCGTCACTGTACTAGAACCCTCCCCAAGAAGTATGGTGTGCAGTTACTGATCTCAACAGCATGGAAGTTATTAGTAAGAAGCATTTCAAATATTCAAGTTAACAGCTCTGTCTGTTTAACACAAGCAGAGTTGTGAAGATGAGCTTCAGGTGTTTGATGTTTAGTCCGGTGGAACATTAGAAAGCAGCCACAGAAGGTCAGAGCATTCTTTGTCAGTGCAGATAATTTAAATAACATTTGTTTAAGCTTTATTAAAGTAATGGTAAACAAAAAAAAAATAATGAAATCATACTTTTTAAGGACTTTACAGTGAATCTTAGTGTCTCCTCTTATTTCTTCCCCCCAGATGCTCCAAGGATCCAGCTGATTACTGGCAGTTTGAAGGTGGATTTTTCTTCATCTGCTCCGTTGCACCGTCACTTCTGGTAAAGATTCATTGATCTTTGTGGGATGTTGTGATTTGACTTATTAATACACTGTATAGATGGGAGTCTGACATAAAAGAGAGTATAATGTTTGTCCACATGTGTTGTCAGAACTATATGGAGAATACTGTGGAAAACTAAATAAAACTGAATTGGAAGATACAAACTAAAAAACAACAGACCACCCCCCCCTCAGCTCCACAGCCCCCCCTCTTTCAGAGGTGACATCATCACCTCCTCATTATAGGAACCTTAACAGGCAGATAGACCAATGGAGAAATGCCAGTTTTAGTTTTTCAGATCATCCCGGGGCTCTGAAGAACTATTTGTGAATAATTGGTTGATATTGTAAATTTACATCTGAATATATTAAATAGAAGTGTTATAAAGTCAATAGTGGTGTGTATGTTATTTGTAATTAAGTTTCCAACCTCACTTTAGTTGAAAGAATACAGAGAAATTGATCTGAATCTGAATCAGTAAATATTGTATTTAGATTGTGCTTCTACAGGTTTTTAACTTTACTTTACACTTAAAGATTCAATGTTAACACAAATACTGCAAGTTGAAGTTTGAGATGATTTGAATCTGTTTTACACAGTATTTTTTACTTTGTCTTCCAAAACAAAAGGTTTACTTTACAATATTAATCAAGTGTTAATATTTCATTGATTGACCCTTAATTTTATTATTAGGAAAAAGTTTCTCTGCAGAAAATTAAGTAGCGTCACTTTATTGAAGGAGTTTGATCATAATAATTTAGGAAAAATCTGTAAAATAACAGTTTTTTTTTTTCACTTTATTTGAATTAGGATATTTTACTTTAATTTTACGGTTTTTGTTCGGCAGCTGCTGCTACCAGTCATTTCACCGTTTTTTTACGTTTTTTTTCTTTTTTTTTTTCAGTCTTGGTACACCACTCTCGCTTGTTGATTATTGTAACCATGACAACCGAGGTCCCTAGGGGGCGCTATTTCTGCTCCTATGAATTGAATCGGAGGGTTTGTCATGAGCTCTTTTAAATTTACCTCAGGTACATTGGCCGGGTAGGAAGGTAAACCAGACTCTGACATCTATATGACTTTGGGCAAGACAGTTTATTTAATTGTCCTTGCTTTGACTGGACCTGTCCCAGCGGCCAAGCATCAACCCGCCGCATGACGTGTTTATTGATGTGTCGGCCGAAAGAACCGGAACACAACCACTCAGTCAAACTCTCCCGTGCTAAACAAAAGTATAAAAACCTGATTGACAGGTCGTGATGAGGGCATCGTCATTGGCTGCTGTCATAATGTTTTCTCATCTGTTTCAGCCTGTTAAAGACGGGAAGTCTGGGAGAAGATGGGAGATAATGTCTGCAGGGTTCCAGTCATGATTGACAGCTGGTGGTTGCTGCTGTGCAGAGAGTGGGCGGCCAGCTGGACACACACTCCGGACGGGATTCAACAGATGAGCTGGAGGGTGTGTAGGAGTGATAGTGTGCGTGCATGCATGCATACAGACATATGTATAAGCACCTGTGTTAGTGTGTACATATGTTGCTTACTGTGTGTAAACCATGTCAAAAAAATTATTTGTTACCATTTGGTGTTATCTATTCCAGTATTACTGATTCATCGGAGCATTTATTACTGGAGGGAGAGCAACACAAGAAGAAAATACACTCCTGGAAGTATTATTTATAATAGTTTAATTATTAATTGTTCCTCTGTTTCTGCAATGTCAAAATAAAATAAGTTTAATTTGTTCTGAAAATGTTTCCTCTGTCTGATGATGACGGTTCCTTGACCACTGCATGTTCTTGCTCTTGCTTATATTCCAAGAAAACTGACACTTTCCAGGGAAACATTTAGAGGACTAGGGAAAACTTGGTAAGGTTCAAACCACGAGCGGGTGCTGACAGGTAAAAGGTTTCCCTTGAGGAACAGTGTTGTAGAAGCGGCTATGAATTGCAGAAAGAGGAGAAAGCAGTAAAATGTCAAAGCATAAATGATTTGTTAGTAAAAATGTAAAAGCACTGTTTGCTTGAAAAGTGGTGAAAGTGGAGCTGCTAAACATTAGACACAGTGGGATATGAATGTATGCAACAATGATAGGGTGTATGTGTGTTTGTGCATGGAGGCAGGTTTGGTGTGTGTGTGTGTGTGTGTGTGTGTGTGTGTGTGTGTATTTGTCAGTCCAGAACATCCACTGTTAACTATGGATGTTATCTAACAGGCACAACAGCCAATAAGTGTGAGAAACAGTTTAGGGAGACTGGATGGCTTGTCTTGTACGCGCCACTACCTCACTTAATGTCAAAGCTGTAGTTACTGATTTGCATATCCAGATGTTTCATGTTACGGCCGTCTCTGAGCCAGAATAAGATGCTCATGATGAACGATCAGAGGAGGAATAACTCAGAGGAATAACTCACATCAGCGCAGTGCAGATCCTCAGACAGCTCAGGAAATTAAGCACTTTAGTGTCTGTGTGAAATACAACTTTATTAGACACATGTAGGAAGATCAAATAGTGTTTGAATGACATGTATAAAACAGAGGTGAAGGCACAGGAAATAGTTCACACCAAAAAATGAACATGACAAAACAGCAATAGTCGTATAACCCCTGGTTGTTGATAAAATTAATAACTGCTTAGGTAGATTTATCTATTTTCATTTGTATTAAAGCAAAACAAAACACAGCCAAGCAAAGAAAACTTAAGGCCAAAAGAGACAAAAACATATTAAAAGTTTAGAAACTCAACTAAAAAAATAATTGGTAGACAGCCAGATGGTTTGGGAGTCTGGACGTCTGAGTGAGATTCAGTCAGTTCTGCTGCAGAACAGCTTTCAAAAGTTTAGCACTTGTTGGCCAGAGGAAAGTAAACAGAGGAAACACAGAGCGGAGAAAGACAATCTCAGACTCGGTTAATGGTCTGCCCGAGTGTCAAACAGCACAGTAACCAAACGCTGGGGAATGTTTCAAAAGCCCATTAGAGATGCCTGCTTGTCAGGCCACCTGTCTTACACCTGTCAACCTACAACACTACAAAACTCAAGAGGATGCGTTTACAAAATAGTTAAACTTCTTCAAAACTCGAGTTCCAGTTAGTTCAAAACAATGCTGTGTAGATTCTTAAAAATCTCCCTGACACATTCAAGACAGGGACAAAACAATGAGCAAGTATGAACTGTCGATCCAAAAATATACTTAGACAAGACAAAAGGACAAGATTTGTAAACTGGAGGATTCAAGGATGAGGACTCACCAAATATAGGCTGGATGATCTTAACAACCTCCAATTTAAAGAAAAGCGCACGATTCCGCAAACTTTGCAATGCATCTGGGACTGTCTCAGCTGGACTGGACAAGATAGAAAAGAGTGCTAACCTCAACTTTGATGACAATTTACTGTCTTTGATGTCCTTTAGCTTTAAGTTCGTCTTTAAGCATCATGCTGCTTCACACTGAAAGAGATTCAAAGTTTCACACCAAGGAGCTCACCAGTCCAACCAGGGAAAAAGAGAAAGCTCTAGTTAAAATATTCCAGCCAGGATTAGAAAAAACAACGTGATAAGGAGAATAATTTTTTAAGTATTTCTAAGTTGGGAAAGAAAGAAAAGGTTGGATAATGACAAGAATAAAATATTTGGCCAGCCACTCCTCAAGTCAGATGTGCAGTTTTAATGACAGGTAAAAGCAGAGGTACAGTGGAGTATCGTCTGCGTGACATTGTTATAGGACCTGCAAATCAACTGAGAACAAGAAGGGGCCAAGAATTGTGCCCTGTGGGACACCACTAGAAAAAAGAACAAATGAAGACAGATCTTCCTTAAAGATAACCGTCCTCTGCCCTTCTTTCATATTTGATACAGGTGATTCAGGTTTCATTATTCTTTCCATAAATATATTACTTTGACAATCACTTAAAAAAAAAAAAATATATATATATAGAATTACTGCCTTGTGGTTGTTTGCCTCTGTTGCTCAGACTAGTTTCAGATTACATCCCTGTTTATCCAGAGTCATACAAAATATTAACCATTCGTGTGAAGTCTTGAGTAATGGCTAAAAAGTGTTCTGTGAGGTCACACTGACCATGACCTTGACCTTTGACCACCAAAATCTAAACAGTTCATCCTTGTGTCTTAATGAATGTGTGTCCCAAATTAGAAGCAGTTCTTTCAAGGTGTTACTGAGATATCGTGTCCGCGAGAATGGGACGGACGGACAACCCGAAAACAATAGAATGCACTTTCTGCTGACATGCAATTCATACAGGCAATCTCACACACCCAGGCTGCTGTCTCTGTCCTCAAGGCCACCACAGGCCAGAGCTGTAACAGCCACGCCAGCATCAGTGTTCGACCAGCTCAATGTTTATGATAGCTGTGAAGCTAGCTGGTTCCCCAAAAGCTTCCCTGCATTCATTTCACACTCTGCATTCCATTAAATAGCATAAATACTCATTAAATTCACTCAGCTGTAACCAGAGTCTCCTTGCTTTTTTAGATTAATTCTTTTTTTCCCTCCACTGCATAAGCATGTTTGCCCTTGACTCAGTCAGTTTGCACAGGCCGTGAATGAGAATGGCCGCCCATTGGTATGTATGAGAGCAAAAGGTGAGATACTGAGCCAGCAGCCAGCGACACAGAGGCCATTATATTCCAACACCATGGGGCTAAACTGTCAAATGCTATTGTCACTCTGATACTCTGTCTCATACACTCGGTCGCTCCCTGACTGTCTCTCTCTTTCTAACACACACACATACAAAATTCATTCCCTTCTCTTTATGTCTCTCTCAACTTGACTGATTTCCTGAGTCAGTTCCTATAAATATGCATGAACACACACACACACACAAACACACAGTAAACGTGTACACACCACCCAATAGGGACTTTAAGCAGCGAGGGTTGAAGTGATGGCTACAGCGCCCGTATACATTCCAATTCCAATGCATTGCCGTGGTAGTGGAAATCAAAGATCGCTAAGCAACATTTAACTCACTAACAATGGCTAATTGACTTCTTCTGGAAACCAAGGTCGCTCTGAACATCGCTACAATATGCCTCTTAAAATGTCCCGAAAGTTCTTGATATTTGCTTTAGAGGCAATTTAATATCAAATGAGGAGTTTGTATTACTCTATTACATGAACAGGTCCAGCAATTTAGATTTGCTCCTTCCCATTTTGATGCTAATACTAAAATATTGGATGGAGGACTTTCACTTGTAACATATTCACAGAGTTTCTAAACTGTGGTATTGTTACTTTTACCTGAGTTCTCCTCCACACCTGAGAATCGCCTGATTGTTAGCTACAACCAGCAGGTGATTTGTTACTTTTTAACAGACGAATGAAGTTTCACGTTACAAAGTTATAACTCTGTGTTACTTCAGCACCATGGACAGCGTCATGGTTTTATCAATACCCACGGTTGGGTTGTGGGCTGGAGAGGGAGGAAGGCAGGGTAACAACAGTTTGTGCATTTTGGTCTTTTTGTTAATAAAGGGGTTAACATTAAAGTCCCTAATTATATGCATGAGAAACACCTATCAGTGTTACTAAAATTCAACAGCAACATAAACTACAACCTGTAAAAATCTCCATGAGGTTGAATTAACACCTTTCTAAAGCTGTTTCAACAAAACTGAACATGGCTGTGTAATCAGTGTCACATAGTGTTGCATCAGTTGACATCAGTAAAATTAGAACGATGCTGCTTAGCACGGAGGCGAATCGCTTGACACGTTTACATTTGGAAGACATTCACATTAAAATTCCAGTTTTACACACACAGTACACAAATGTGATTAAACAGTTGATTTTGTGGAGAGCTGACACATCTCCATTCTCTGGGAAACAGGACAGTAACGCATCCAGTCACGTCTTGATGCGAAAGTGAGAGCGAGTGTCAAGGCAACACAGGTGTGTGGGTGTGAGTATAAAACACTGCAGGTCCATTAAACACGAACCCTCTCTGCATCTCTAAAGAAATTAAAAATAATTAAACTAAAGCAAAAAAAATATATAAGAAGTCACCTTTTGTTTAGGTGGTTACTCACAGTGATGTTCAGCATTTCAATCTGAAGGCTTTTAAATTTGAATGAAGCACTAAGTGTAACTAACTGCTGAGTCATCAGTGGGAGTGGGTGCTATACTTGCATGAACAGTATAAATTTCATGCTTGGCTGTTCTTATAAACAACAGCCCAACTCACAGCACAGATGGGCACACACGCATGTAAACAAGCACACGTGAGGAACACGTCAATGCCCTTAAAGGGCCGGTGTGTCGGATTTAGTGACATCTAGTGGTGAGGTCACAGACTGCAACCAACTGAAGACCCCTCCCATTCAAAGTGTGAAGAAGAACCTGTGGTGGTCTTCACAGAGGACAAAAGACACCTCTCTAGAGACAGTGTTTGGTTTGTCTGTTCTGGGCTACTGTAGTAACATGGTGATGCAACATGGAAGAGGATACGTCAAAGTCGCCGCCATATTGGACCAAGTAAGACTGCCCTGTAAATAAATAGGAATACATGGAGGAGCTGCAGTTTACTAAACCCTTGAATATAAAAACAACTCATTGAAATCTGTTGAGAAATATAAACATTATAGAGTTTTTTATCCAGAAAAAACTGCAGCTCTTCTGTTTATTCCTATTTGTTTACAGGCCGGTTTTACCAGGTCCAGCATGGCTGTGACAGTGACGTACGATCCAGCGGCCAATGTAATGTCTACACTTATTATTTATGTATGTTTATGCTGCTCCCTGTTTAGATATGAAGGGCTTATTCTAAGTTTTTATTTTCAGGTGATGATTAATGATATACCCAACTGAAACGTGTAAACTGGTCCTTTAAGATACTCGTGTAGTTGTCTGTAGTTGTCTATCAGGCTTTATCATCAAACCTGTGTGTGATATTAGTTCTTCTAACACCACTGGGTCCAGTGATAATTATAATGTGTCAGCTTCATCCAGCATAAAGAGGCTGTCAGTGTGCAGCTGGCCGATGACTGTATATATTTCACTTATTATAAACTGTGCTGTCTGCACTGATAAAAGCCAGCGCCACTCACAGGCCTCGTTCCATCGGGCTGATTGAGCTCTGGAAAACCTTGAGGTTATGCCCAAGGCAAAGCTGGCAATACATCCCTGTTTCACATGCTACAGGGGCCATTTTGATTTTATATAGTATGTATTATATCACAGTGTGGTGAGGGAGGGGGTGGGGGAGATTGTGAGTATGTTAGAGGTGATAGACGGACACATAATGATTTGCTTGTTTTCTATTTGATTTTTTTGTTGTTGCACATTTTCTCTTGTACAAGTTTAGAAACGAGGGTTCAAGGAAAAAATAAATGACTCTCCTTCCATCACTTTTATGAAATAGCATGGCTGCTGTTCAGTCGCCTCTATTTCTGTGCAGTGTCTTCAAAGTAACGATGGAGAGATGCTTTTTGGTTTTTTTTTTAAAGGCAGGAATCAAAAGCTGTTCCACATATAGTTCAGTGTGCTCCTGAATTTTAAAGGGTTTTTCAGATATAAACTGAGCATGTGTTGGCTCAAACTACACACACACACAGTCAGGCTGTTAACAAGGTTATGTTTTCATTTCCAGCCTGCCGACACACACCAGCCCACACACACACACACAGCAGATATGTTGAAGCTGGGAGTTGCACAATGATTGACAGGCCAGACAAAATACAAACATGACCTCAACATAAATGTGAAAAATATTAATAAAAACACTCATTGTTCGCAGATAGATGGGCGGATGAATGGATCAGTGTAAGTGATGGCAGGCAGCCACAGAAACACAGATGGTGGTGGAGGTCGTCCCACTGCACCGTCTGCTTTAAAGCTCATGAACACAGGTAGCTGGGTCAGGAGGATCTCAGGTGCACGTGCGTGCGCGTGCGCACACACACACACACACACACACACACACACACACACACACACACACACACACACACACACAGCCCCGATAAACCATATGTCCCACTGTTTTGCGCACACATGTACATCATTCAAACATTTATAATTCCACAAATTATCCACATTTTATATTTGACAAACACGTAGGTTTGTGTTTATGTGCAGGGAATTAACACAAAAACATCAACACTCGACCACAATATTTTCCGCCTTATATCCACCATGTTCGTCCCATTATAATTAGGTCCTGATGTTGCTCACAAGGTTGCTATAATAACAATAAAAACAAAATTCATGCATGTTTCACTCCACTTAAATAATTTTAATGTCTCTGTCATTTCGTTCTGTGTCAGTTGTGTTGTGATTCTGAACGTTGTTGGAGATTATTCTCACTCAGCGTCTCCCCTCTTTGAGGAAATGACCTCTAGACTTTTAAATCGAAGTGGTTTTAAAGATGAACATCCCCTGAGGGAACTAACACTAACACACCTGGCTCTGATGGTGTGGCTCTGTCAGTCAGCTGCTCCGTCAACCGCTTTGGTCCAGGCTGTGGTCGGTGAAGTGATAAACAGAGTTGTTACTGAGTAGTTCCTCATTACTTCATCACTATATCACAATAAGTTCCTTAACAACAAATCAGAGACAGCAAGTTTCCAAACAAGTATTTTAATTATAATATTCAAGCCACATATAAATTAATAATCACATCCATGTTGTTTTCTGAAGCATTAATAAATAAAAACATGGTCAAAATTTGTTCTACTACAGCAATGTCTGACAGTGTGGGAACTTTGAGCACTGAGTTTTACATGCAGTAAAACTGTATCAGTACACACTCAACAAAAACACTTCATCCTTCAGTGTCTTTGTGTAACCTCACCGCTGATACTATTTGTTCAGATTTTAATCACACAATTTTTTATTTCAAACAAATACAAATCTCTTTGCCACAAGCACGACTGTTTCTCATGCAGATTTATTTCACAGGTTTACAAAGGTTGATTTATAATTACCAACTTCAGAATTATCTGTGAACATCACTTTACAAGCTCAAATCATCATTAGGATCCAAATTTGAGCCTATATGGGAATGGGGTGTAGTCATGCACATTCCTTGCTGGTTGTGGAGGACAACCGGTGTAAGGGGTTGTTCTGGCATCCGTAGGTAAAATTATATTCAATGACTTTCTATTGCAGAGCAAACAAGGATATCTTAAGCAGCCCTTCACAATACAATATTGAGAAAAATTTCACAATCAAATGGATTGTGTGATGTTAAAAGAATTGTAAAAGTTGTTAGAATGACAAAACTCCTGCTGGGCGAAAGGTATTGATTAGGGGATGTGCAAAAGATCACAGTATAGAAAATATCTGTTATGTGCAGGGATAATACCTCAAGGTGTTGATGTAATGTGTTTGATGATTGATGAGGCCAGATGCAGAAGAAAAGGCTGGTGCTGGTCCATCATTGGTGATGATTAGACTGGACTTCTGGTCCTGATACAGACAAACATGTGATGGGACAATTAGTTTAGAGCATATAAGTTCTTTATATTCAAACATGTTAGGTCTGTTGTGTGTGTGTTTAATAAATTGTGAGGATAGATATGAATATGTTAAAATAAATACAGTATGAATATGCTAAGATATACACAATATGAACACTAGTTACAGTATAAATATTATGAAATGTAAATGGAAGGAAAAGAAGAGTAAACAAGTAGGAGGTATTGGAAATTAAAATAGGGTACACACTATAAAACCAACAGACAATAGACAGTAATACAAATATGGATAGAGGGTAAAATACATAATAATATCTTCATTATTAAGAATCAGGAGTATGAACATGTTTACACTGTGGGTCTGATTTAATCACAGTGGTATAGATAAGTCTTACTTTTCAAAGTGAATGACAGCGTGTTACTCACCTGGACACTGTGTCTTGACTCTCAGCTGTTGGTGAGACAGGTGGAGGCGGTATTGCATCTACACTGGCTCAGGTCCTGATAAAGACAGAGGGATGCTGAAATCTCCTGAGAAATGTAAAGACCTAGTGCACTTTCAGTCATGGCTGATCTCCTAACAGTAATGTAAAGTGGTTACAACATGGTGAACCGATCGACGTGTATTCACTGGGTCTACTGGCTCCATACAATCTCACGTTACAGTCATCAGTTACAAAATGAGCCTAAAGTTACTGACGTCACTAACTGTACAACAGCCGAGAGCAACAGACACAATCTAGAAACCGCTAAAACGTCTGTCGACAACGTCAATAACAAATGTTTGTCGGTGTGGTTTGTCCTTAGTTGCACTAATGATACTTTTTGCTAAAGAGCTAACATTAGATGTTACTCACCAGTCCAAAAGAAACGCCATGAGCTCGTCATCAAACAGCGTCTGTTTACTCCTCAGGAGTAAAGATTTACACCCAGATTTAATTGCGCTTTGCTTATTTTCTTTTGCCGTTGAACGTGGTTTCGTGTCGGGAGCGGACCTTCGGGATGCAGATAGAAATCTGCTTTGTAAAATCTTCAACCATTCCTGTGTCTCTGTGATGCTAATCGGGCGATGTGGCTAACTTCAAGCGCTGCCGGAAGTTGTTCTTCTTCGTGGGACTGAGTAGACTTGATACAGCCAAGTCCCCGTGTGTGGGGCGTAACGCGCTCTGTTCGGGTTCCTCCCTGCACGCTCCGTTTCCTGTTCACCTGACTTCCGGTATTGCCACAGGTATGAAAACGTGCTTCGTTTGTATGTTTTTTCCAGTTTACTTTTCTTATGCTGCTGTTATTCATGTCATCATACAAAAGACTCGGCCGGGTCTGGGCCGAGAGATCCGGCTGAAGTGCGATCAGGCTGGTGGCCTGGAGACTATAGTCCAACAACCCACAATCATGCGGCATTATGTACACCACACCGTGCCAGACTCGGCCCGTTACCAGTTCTGCCATCCAAGATTGCTTTTTATTCATTTCCTACTGTTTTCCCCCTGCCGATGCAAACCCTTCCCTTAGATACAGGATAGAAACGGATTACATGACTGCTCTTTTATTAAATGACACAACGTGAGTATTCACATTCTCATGGACACACAGAGAGAGGCTGTTTCACACAGGCTTCATCCAAATTTTGAATTGGATATAAAGTTTAAGATTTGAAACGTGTGTTTTGGTGTAAGAAATTATACAAACAGCGTCAGAGCCCCATTCATTGTTACAGAGCAAACTGGGATGGGACTGCACATTTTAAGTTTTTCCCTTTGGTTTCTAACTTTAGAGGAAGGAGCCGCATGTTCACAAATATTCACAACTCTGTTGTGGGGCACGTAAGAAATGTGAATTCTTAAAAAAGGATTAGGTTCTCCTTTAAATGCACAATCCATGATTATAATATAGTTTTCCATCCTCAAAGCATCTGGTGGAGAAAAATAACAGGCTAAAATTATAAATATTAAAAGTCATTATAGAAGTTTATCGGGGACTCTATTGAAATGATCATGTAAACCTAAAAATGAAAATGTAAATCCATGATAGCAATGTAATGTTTCACTCATGTATGTGTTCTAGGATTACTCTGGACTTGATGAATATGAGCAAAGCAGGAGAAGCAGGTTCCATTTGAAAGTATTTAATATTTCCTTGCAGTCAGTCAGGTGTGAGTGGTTATATTTCTACAGATGAAAGAAAGTGTACACACAGGGCAAATTCTATCATATTATCTTGAGTAAAGCAGCTGTGTTCCCTTGTGTTTCCACCCCCCGTGTGTGTAGGTGCTGTGGGTGCAGTTTCCACTATACCTGGCTCTGGAGAGTACCACACCTGCACGCCATTACCTCATCAAGCACAGTACAAATACTCCGGCCTTTCCTCCACTCATCGCCAGATTGTTGAGCAGCCACAGTGGCATCAAGCACGCTGCAACTTGTTATTTTTCAAGTTTGTGAAATCTTCATGCTTACAACTTTTTTTCCCTCTGTGTCCCAGGACTCCAGAACCACATGCCGCACCCTTCTCCTCCTCCTCCTCCAGCCGACCAGCCTCTGTCTGCATTTGGACTCCAATTCTTCCCATCATCCTTCTTCCCTCTCAAGCCCTGGATCAGGTCCTCCACACCGCAAGACCTCCATCCTTCATTCCTTCCCCCGCATTCTCCATCACCTGGCCTCTGTTGGCTCCCCCGTGCTCCAGCTCCATCCGCCCAGCTCCAGCCTCCAGCTCTGCCTCACTCAGTTACAATTAAATCCTGTTTCAAAATCGCATTTGGTTCCTAGTGGCTGCTTATTGGTCCAGAATTAACAGCCAAACATGACAGTCGGTGCATCGATACAGTCCAATGCCCTGACTCTGTTGTTCGCTTGGAGAGATTGTCCATTTGAAAGAACCATTTGTGGCCGAGCTTTAACTTCCCGGCGGATGTTTTGAGATGTTGTTTCAATATATGCACATCCTTTTCCTTCCTCCTGATGCCATCTGTTTTGTGAAGTACAACAGTCCCTCAAACAAACAACTGTTGTTTGATGGACGCCCTTACAGACGAGCCAAAACTATAGATAACTTGAAATCGGTGGAGTGGTTAAAATTAGTTTTAATTTTATGAAAACATCTGACCTCATCTGTGCATGAGGGGTTGAGGTTAAAGTCTGAAGGAGAATTCAGTGAGGGCTTGCAGAGAGCTCTTTGAGCTCAGTGTGACATGTATGAATTTGTGAAACTAAAGGCTTGGACGAGGATAGATTGAGTTCATAGAGAGAGCTCTCTGATTCCTCTGCCTGAGATCAAAAAGAGGCACAAAATCTGAGTATTATTTCAGAGCTTGATGAGATCTCAATTGAAACTTAAAAGGAGAGTCATTTGAGATTTTGTGAGTCTTTTACTCCTGGAGAAAAAACAGAGGCAGGAGGAATAATAAGCCATAGTCTCATTTTGGTTTCTCTCAGATTTCATAGTTGTCCAGGAGAAATAAATGAAACACGATTGAGATCTCTTTTCTGATTTTCTTTTCCTCTGGCAAATGACGAGACATTTATCAATCTTGGTATCAAACCAGTTCGGTCGGTCAATAAGTATAAGTAATAGTCTGAATCTGATTGTGGCTGCAGTTAAATGATCTGTTTAATAGTCACGGCAGCACAGATATTCTTATTTCTGCGTTTCTGTTTCTGCTGTTCTGAAATGAAAAAGTCATAACTCTGAGCTTTTCACAGCCACAAACAGCTGATGACCCACAACATGGCTGCCCAAGGGTGTATTACATCACCTGAAAGCTCTCTGCATCCTAACCCCCCCCCCCCTGCAGACTGAACACGTCCACTTCCAAAGTGCTGCTGAGAACATTTTCACATTTTAGCAACAATTAAAGCTCCTCACGTCCCACAACGACGGCTCCACGCTGTGTAAAGACCCATTTCAGAGCTTGTTGCCAGTGAATCAATGGGTGCGCATGCTGCATGCGAACACTTGAGCAGCACTGACAACAATTAAACTGTTAGAGCAGCAGATGAGAGCCTGTCTAGACCGACAATTTTGGTCTTGTTTCCAGGTCCGTGGACATTAGAGAATGAAGTGACCTGAGGAAATTCATAGGCCTACATGTCGGCTGAATGGATGAATAGATGGATGACTGAATACATAAGAGGACATATGTTGATGATGAATGGGTCAAAGATCACTTTCATGTACAGGACCACGTTTCACACATGAAGCTGCTCTGTAGTAAACTGTAGTAAATTGCTCGAACATGATTTTTATAATAAAAAATCAGTAAATAACTTGATTCAAGAAGCAAAAACATGAAGATGTCTAATAATATCTCCACCAACTGAATCTGATTTTTACTTTATTTTAAAACCTTCGATAAAGATCTTTTTTTCCTTCTGTTTCTTTTTCTTTTGTGTCTTTAATGTCCTTACCTGCAGGGGAAATCACTATATGACTAACTCTGGAGCATGTTCTTCTTATTTAATGTGCACTGCCTCCGTCAAATAAAAGAAATAGAGCAAAATAAAGTAAAGCCCTGAGGTCAAAAGGCAGACTGCTCCTCTGTCCGTGGCCACAGAGGCTAAAAGCAGGGATGCATTTAGATGGAGGTTCTAGTTTAACGCTGTGGAGCAAAAAGCATCTCAGTTTAAAAAACAACTGTATAACACTTGGGACCGACACTCTCCACTCACATAGCTACGTCAGTTTACAGTTTATGTTTTATGATCAACATCACAAATGAGCAGAGGGACATTTTTGAAAGGAAATGAGGATGAAGCTAGCGGTTAGCATGCCCTGGGATTGTGCCAAATGTCACCAGTTATCAGCCTGTTAAGACAATGGACGAGATCATGATCGCGTCACGTTAAGATCACATTTCTCCTGCAGGTAAAATTTTAATCCACTGAAGTTCAACTCTTTTGAAGATTTTTGAAAAATGAAGAAAATCCAGAAAAATAACTATTTATAAAAGTCAGGATTTATATCATCTGTGTGGACAACATGGACTGAACATGACTTTCTGTATTTTCTTTAATGACAGACACTTTGAGGATCAGCTGGATGATACAGATTCTCAGACACTAATTATCACTTTTCACAATTTGAATCAAGTCTCGAGTCGTTATCTCCTCGAATTCAAGTCCTCACCTCTGCTGGGAGCCACGGTAAAGATCTTCAAATGTTTCTTTTATTCCTTCCATTCATGTATTCACTGATTTAATTTATTAATCTATGTATTTACCTGTTCAGTTAAATCTGCAGCTGCTTCGTTTTAAGCTGCAGTGATTTTTTATTTATTTTATTTTTTCAGGCAGCTGGAAGGAGTGTGGTGATGGGTGGCTGAGAGAGGGTCGGATGTTTGGATGATGGGTGGATGGATGGGCGGGTGTGCGGGGTGAGGGGTTGATGGATGGATCGGTGGCATGTGAAAAAACAGGATGGAGAGAAAACTCACCTCATGCCGAATGACTGGTGACCCGGGCCAAACACACCTGAACTCAGTGTGTGTGGAATGCAATTTCTGAACGGCACCTCAGTGATTTGTGTCAGACTCAGTGTGTGTGTATGTGTGTGTGTGTGTGTGTGTGTGTGTGTGTGAAGATGCTTGATGTGTGTTGTTCTTGTTTGAATACCCACACAAAATGTAAAGTGTGTGGTGGGTGTGTGCTGTTTCTTGGCGGGGTATTATGAAGTGTTCTCCTGGGGGTGCTGGGTTGAAAAGCCAAAGTAAAACACAGATAAATAATCTGAGCTTGTGATAGTTTCGGCAGGGGAATGAATTAGAGGTTGCACTGATATATATCTTTTTAGACAGCATCTTAATACACCTCAGCCTCCCTCATATCTGAACAGAGAGCGGTTTATCAGCCGGATACCTACAGTGTATCTCCAGATGTGCTGAGTGCATTTATCCAGTCATATTCAGGATGTGATGTTTACATGCAACATTTAATAACCTGGTTATTCATCCCCGCCATACGCAAGATTATATTGTTGGTGGGGTATGGACGTGACATCACACATCAAATGCACAAGTCGTCTATACACGAATGTGAGCATCTGCCAGGTGCATGTTTGTGGAGGGATAAAAAAACATGGAAAGCATTGCTTTACATGGTAAAGAGATGTTTAATCAACTGCACAAACGCATCCAGGAAGAATTCAGGCAGAAGACTACAAGGGAAGAAACTGGACCACAGTAATTCAGCATTGCAGCCACGGATCCTGATGTCCAGATTTGCATATGTTGTTGAATGGCTGCTACAAACACTGTCCATGTCTGTGTCAAGCTTTGAGTTTAAAGCAACAGTATACTTAGTGTATGAAGCCAGGACCTTTTTGTATAAAGCTTTTCCTCATTTTCCATCATATAATATATAATAATAATAATATACGCACTGAAAGGCTCTTCCAAGAAATTAAAAAACATGTGGAGGCCTTTCTTTGTCCAAGCAGAGAAGATGACCTTCCCTGTTATCCCCGGATAAGATCTCACTTTATTTTATTTACGTCTTATCTGTATTTATTTTAACTCTGACCGGAAGAGTGAGGCTCATGTTTTCTCTACTATGTGGAATAAGACCATTGACTGTTATTGGTGTGTTGTCATCTGTTTACTGTAAGCTTAAAAAATCAAACCGAACTGAGTGAAATGAGCTGAAGTATCTGAGCAGCAGCCATGATCACAGCTGCTCCAAGTCTCTACATGATGAGGAAAGGAGCTTCAATGCTTCCTATCATAGGAAATACTGGAGCTTCCTTTGATGCTGTCCCACAATCCTTTGCTGCAGCAACATTTAAAGCAACGCACCCGTAGTTTCACGGTGGCAGATCCACATAAATGTAGAAACAACAGAGCAGCTGTTTGATATCTGTTTGATCAGCACTTATGGAAATCCTTGTTTGATCGACTGGAGACCAAATTTATTCTCTTTAAATCCAGTTAGGAGTCGTCACGAAGAACAAGCATGAATTTGTAGTTAACAATATCATCATCATCATCATCATCATAAAAGAATACTATATACATAAATGTAATTTTCTCTAGAGATGTGCCTATGCCAGAAAACTACGTACTCATGTCTGAATATAATTTATTCTGGCTTCTTGCTCAGTTTTTTTTTTGTAATTTAATTATTGGCTCAACTTTCTCTTCTTGTGTATTTAGTTCACGTCATCTAATTTCAACATTTCAGTCGTGTTGGCTTTGATTTTGTGATTGGGAAAGGAGGATTTATCATCTAGGTGTTGATTAAAAACAAATCCTTATGTCGTTAAGAATTCTCCTTCACATCTTTCCTCGACCTCATGACGACTTCCATCGAGGTCGAGGAGAAGAGGTTAGAAAGGAGCAGCCGGCCAGTGTGCAAACAACCGATGGTGCAGGTTTACTATACGGTCGTTTGACAATAGCAGAATAACATTTGAATAGCAATTAGCTAGCATTAGCTTTCCACTGTTGCATCACAATGAGCAGATAATGGGCGTCATATTTACCACACAGAGACGTCCTGCTGCGTCTTTGCTTGGAGCTAAGCCTGTTTCAGTCAACTGAGGGGTTACAGTTACAGAACAGGCAGTTTGGGATAAATAAGGTTGTTTTTTTTTAAACCCTGAATCACGTAGAGCTGGAAATGAGCATCGTAGATCCACTTTAAGATGTTGATGAAATATTTTTCCAACAGGAGACTCGTCCGTTGAAACGTGCTTGATTTGCTCACTGATTAAAGACTCAGTTTCTTCTTCTCTGCACTCGCGCCCTCGTCATCAGCATCTACACAGTTTACTTCTCCCCTGTTGAAGTAATGTACTCCAGAAAATGTATGAGATACTGTCAGCTCTGATGGCCGGTCACTTCCTCCCAGCAGCACAGTTGTATAGGTTTCGTTCTAGAAGTGAGGAGAACACGATGAAGTCAGGAGCTCTTCAACCAAAGATAATGCAGCAATGGAGCTTCCAGCATTATGTTTCATTGATGTTCAAGTCCTTCATTTTTCAGGGGAATGATACTAGTGATTGAGACACAGACATTTATTTTTACTTCATCTTTTTTTAGCCTCCACCAAGACCTTCTATTGCCTGAGAGGCAAAACCCAGGGTAAAAGATACTGGAAAGCCATCACTGTTGAGTCGTTGGTAACTGAACTGGTTTTCATCAGCTCTTCTCTCACGCCAGGATATTGGTAGTTGGACATTAAGAGAACTGTTGAGACGGACTACAGTGATTATATCAAACTGAAACTGTAAAAATTGGAGTTGACACAAACGGAGGAGTGAGGACAACATGTCCCCCATCTAATACATAACCCAACGACAGGGTACCGGTAACTTGGTTCCACATGGAGACGATTTTATCTCCAACCTGAACAACCGCACAGGTCGTTAGTTCCATCCCTTTCATACGACCCATAGGAGTGTCTCCCGAAATAGAAGCAGGCAGGCCAGACCCGGGTTGTCATGGTTACAATGATAACCACAGGGGCCGTATCGACAGCGACATACCTACATATGGACGACCTATGCGCTTGTCTTTTAGATGAGGGGCATTCTCGTCAGATTTGCACAAATGTTTCAGGGCAAAAAACAAAAAAAGCTTTACATTCAGCCTTTAGAGCTGTTGTTTGTTTGTTTATTTGTTTGTTTGTTTGTTTGTTGTTGTTGACTAACCCACATTACTGTTGGTGCCACTGGTGGTTAATAAAGTGTGAGAATGTTCTACAGTCAGAGAAATAAACGTTTCTTATAATGTGTGTTATTATGGAAGCTTCTGCGACACAGCAGGAAGTGGCAACTCTGCACAGATTCATACGACCGAATCCTTCTGATCATTTTCAAACCTCCGTCCAGCAGCAGCAGAGAAGCTTCAGAAGAACTGAAGAATTAGTCCAACAGTAAAGAGCGGGAAGATGCCTCGCTGTCTGAACGCATTTGTTGATGAAAGGTCGCGTTAATCAACTTATTAAACTGTAAAGTTTTGCTTTTTGTCGAGCCCCCCCCCCCCCGCCTCACACTCAGCGTGAGTCCACAAACTCCCACTGAGCTGAGGGGGGGGGGCGGGCTTATGAAAACCAGCAGCCAATTACTGTGACCCCTGAAATCCTCTGAGACAGTAATGCTCCGTCTAATTCATCCAAATCCTTTTCTTCTGTTCTCCCCGGAAAACCCACAACCTGCCCCACCCAGCTTTCATTTTCATTTTCAGTTTTTCTGCGTGGCGTTTACACTTCTGGTATCACATCAGAGAGGAGGGCGTTCACACCGCAGTGACAGAAACACTGAGAAACTGAACTTTACTGACGTCAGAAAGGATGCAGCGTGACTAATTATACGTTGGTCTGTAAGCGGGTTAAATCTGGTCATTTACTTTCCTCTAAATAAACTTTGATAAAGAATGATTCAAACGTTAAAATATAGTGAGTATTTTCCATTTCAGCTTGACCTAATGCTCCTTCTTCCTTCTAAAGTCAATTTGTGAGAAGCTTCTTAAAAAAGAAAAGACACCCAGTATTTTAGGAGAGCAGCACTTCACACCGCAACAAAAGATTTGTATCACAAAGGCGAACCATCGAGACAGTCCTCCTGTACGAAACCAGCCCGCGAGTCGTCTCTGCAGCAGGTTATCATGGTACCCATAGTTACGTTTGTTGCTAGGCGACATCTAGTGGTCGCAGTGAAAAGTGTCGGTGACGTAGTATGAAGAGTCCATGTCAGGAGGAGGTTTGTGGTGGATGGACGAAGGTGACACAGGAGAGCGGTGTTCGAGTCCCATGTGTTTTTGTTGTTTCTATTATCCATGACGTTGACCACGTTGTTATTATTGTAACCATGACGACAAAGATCTTCTAATGTTGAGGATTTTGGATGGAGGCGAGGCAAGTTTACTTTTACACCATCCGTCTACAACAAAGCAAAATACAGGAAACATAAGAAAACAACCTGTTAATATAATATAACGGAATAAAAGAAATGTAATAGGAGATTAAAACATTTTCTTTTTGTAGCTCAAGTTTTTAATTACAAGAAAAATTACAGTTGAAATATTTACTTTATATTTTCTCTTAGATAAAAAAACAAAACAAAAAATGAGAACAAACTAAATGGAAACATAAGCAGAATCTATTGATAAGGAATAGTCCCTCTGATCATAGATTTGAAAGAAGCATTCCTCAGGAATCAGGCTAGTGGCAGAAATTATGCTTGAAGGGTCAATAAATTCTGCAAAAGCGAATGTTTAATATTCTGTAACCACTGGTGTCTCCTAATAAACACTCTGAGATTCTGCATCAGCTCCCCAATACTTTTGAAATATTGAAATATTTTGCCTGCGTCCTCACCTCAGTGTACGTTTGTCCTCTCACATCTTTCTCATTGACTTTTCAAGTGCAGTCTCTAAAATTGGCTTTGCTCTCTCCCTGCACACAGAGCACAGAGAAATCATCAGCGTGTTGTTCATTTAACACTTTCAGGTTGAACATTACAAACTGTTTTTCTAACACTTCACTCTCCGCTGGTGTTGACATTGTCCGTTTGTGTCTTTTTCTCTGCTGTGCAGATTTTAATCTCGTTCAGTGTCAATTCTTCCTTTGAACGCATGAGACTGTAACGAGATGAGGGTCGTTGAAGACATTAAAGTGTGAAGTGAATGATATGATGATCAGCTGAATATATTCCTCTGCTGTTTGTCTGAAGACACTGTCCCATAATTTCTAATGGTTTAATAATGATTCTAATCTGCTTCCAATGCAAGACAATTAGTCTTAAAGGGAATTTGCTCTGAATCGACTTCACTGTTGTTTATGTTCCTGGGCTTTTTTTTTCCATCGATCCCGAAAATGATTTTTGGTCTGTTTTAATTAATGCGACCTGTTTTTCATGCGACCTGCTGTTTGTGAGTGAGTCCCTGACGTCGTCTGATTGTGTCGGTGGCTTTGATCGTCGCTGTTTGTCGCATCGATTGTTTCTGTTCTGCAAACTGCACTGAAACTCAAATATCAATGTGGTGCATTGTAGCACAATGTGATGTCTGCTGAGACAAAAATCACTGAGGAGCACACATACACACACACACACACACACACACACACACACACACACACACACACACACACTCGTGTCTTCATGACTTCTAAGGACATTACATTGACTTACATTGATTTCCTGGAGACAATCTCTGACTTTAATCTTAACTAATACCTACCTAACCCTAGCCTTCAAACATGTCTTCACCTTAAACTGTAATGATTTATATCATGGGGACTTGCTTTTTGTCCCCATAACAAGACAAGTCCCCATAATATGACTACGGAAAAGTCCCCACAACATGACTAATACCTGCAACACACACACACACCTATATGGGTGGTTTATCAGGACCAGTTCAAAGCCTGGTCTGTGGGGACCCGTCTTCCCTGGCGTCCTAGAGAGAGATAAGAAATATTAAAAGTGGTCCTCATAACACCATCACAGCACCACTATTCAGAATTAAATTCTAGTAAAAGAGTTTTGAAGTCCTAGTCTAAAGCAGTGGTTCCCAACCTGTGGGCCAGGGCCCACTGGTGGGCGGCAAAGGTACCGCAGGCAGGCCGACAAATCATTTGCAAAAAAGTACAATTTGGCCAAAATCTCCAGTGATTGTATGATACAATACGTTTTAAATTAACAATGGATTTAAAAGAAAAGAAAAGATGCATAATATGAAAGTAGTCTCTCATAGTCACACATCCACTGAGAGTTTCCACCAACTCTTCAGTTCTACGGAGCTTTTTAGCCTCTTTTGGTTGATTTGGTTTTGCAGCAGTTTCCAGTGATAAGATGTCGGATGTTGTGTTTTCATGGTTTTGTATGAGCAGAATTTTCATTCACCTCGTGTCCTTCATTTTTCCTTCATTCTGATAATAAAAAGGTTTTATAATGAACTTGTGTGTTTTGTGTGTTCACGGGTTTTACCAGCTGCACTGTTCATATTTGTTTTATCATCTTTCTGTTTTTAGTTTTTGCTTTTTAATAATTTGTGCAAATCAACCGAACCTAAAATGACAAGTCGACTTTCACCTCATTCCTGAGTTTAAACCACAAAAATGAACGGGGAGCAAGTGAGACTCTGCAGCTTCCCTGCTTTGTGAAACTAAATTCTTTTCCTCCCAACGTCAATATCCCATTGAAGGGGTTACACACATACACTTACACACACACACACTTACACACACAATATATAGTGTACATGCACAGAAACCCAATCCACATGAAACAAACACACAGACACGACAAACACATGGTCACTAAAATGACCACGTTGATTTAAGATAGAAATGTGGACACCATGTTTCATCTCGCCTCACATTCAAACTGACAAATTACAGAACACACTGTGACATCACACAAACACACACATATACATATAAACCCACACAGTGTGCGGGGTGGGGTGAGGCAGGGCAGGGGGAAGGGGAGGGTCACACATTAATATCCAAACAACAGAAACACGAGAATAAACATCATCAGAGTTTCAGAGGCTTCATAAGAGTCGCGTGTGTGTGTGTGTTTGTGTGTTTGTGTGTGTGTGTGAGAAAGCGTAGCCTCTGGCAACAACTGGACACACTGAGCATCCTACTGCTATATTCCCTGATATGTGTGTGTGTGTGTGTGTGTGTGTGTGTGTGTGTGTACACCTGTAATCACAGCCTCCACTAGGGATCTGGACTGACAGTTGAGCCTCCCAGCAGCAGCATCAGTCTCACGAAACACTGAGAATGATGGAAGCCAACATGTTGAACGCCCACAGACACACACACACACATAAACTGACAGGCGCACAAACACTTTCACATATTATTGATGAATTTCAGTTACAGATATATAAAATTCAGCTCCGTCATGTTTCCCCGCATCAACACGTCAGAGCTTCAGAGAAACAGAAACAGATGTTTGCTCCTGGAATGGACAAAGCAGTTTCTCAACTCATCTATTACTTCTCCACTGTTGATAAAATCAATCAACTGTCAATAAATCGGAGAGCGATCATAAGATCCAGTCGTGTTGCTTCCATCCGGTAAAACTGAAATCACATTCAAAATATTAAAAATCCTGAATAACATTTATCACAATCTTCACTGATGTATAGTATTTACTAAACAGTGGGGAAATAATCTAAAGAGGTCAAAGAGAAGATGTAGTTAAAAGGGAACCAGAGTTTTGTGCAGCTGTCTTGATATTTATCTTTATATTATATATATATGTTTATATTTGTCTCATCAGGTGCAGAGACCTGAGTTCAGGCTGCAGGGGGAGGAGCTGTCCATGGTGCTGAACCCTCTGATTTAACATCAGCAATAATGACCAGTAGGAAAATGAGATTAAAGATAAAAATTAAACTTTTAATGTTTTAAGAAGAGAATAAAAAGATGAAAATTGTTTTTTTTTTTTTTTTGGTGTGTTTTTGATTCAGTTGAAGAAACAGAATAAAATCAGTTTGATGTTGTCCAGGAAAAGGAAATACTAAAAGAAGTGTTTCCATGGACACAACATGTCCGTAGAACTGTAGTGGTAAGTAAGAGGTCTGCAGCGGTTTGAGTCAACCTTAAAGGAAAAGTTCCTCCTCAGATCTCCTTCCACAGTCGCCATGTTTAGCTCAGTGCAGAAGATATTTTATTAAAAACGATTTTTCCTTCCTCTCTTTTCTCTCTGCATCATCTCCCAGTTTTTTAAATTCCTCTGGATGCTTTTTAAAACCTCACGGAAAATGGAAAATATTTAGATGTCTAGACCAGTTAAATCCAGGGGAAAAAAAAGCCTGGAATTGATATTTCATTATCTGCTTTTATACAGTTGTCAATGATTAGAAGAAAAGGACATAAAGAATAAAAAGGACCAAGAGATAAAAACAATCCAACCGCGTTATTAAAGCTTTAAAGTCTCTCCTAACTCTCTTTAACACACACAATCTTGATTAGAAAAAAAATAATAATAATAAAACAAAGCTCCCTGGTAGCAGCTTCTAATAGAGCTGTCTGCTGTGAAATACCCTTTGGCATCGTTCTTCCTCAGACTGAGCGTTTCTCTCTCCGTTTGTCAATTCAGTGCAATTATTCAGTTCAAATAATGCTTATTATCAGCCATTAGAGTGAGGAACAGCGCCGCCAACGCATCAAGGATAAACATTTTTTATTTGACTGATCACTTTCCTCCTGTGTAGCTTTGAGTGTGTGTGTGTGTGTGTGTGTGTGTGTGTGTGTGTGTGTGTGCGTCAGACAGATCTGGATGCACCAGTGTCAGTTTGTGGAGGTTAATGGAGTTATTGTAGAGATATGGCTGTAAAACAAACAAACTTAATCTGCTTTTACGTCTTCCAAATAACACACACACACACACACACACACACACACACACACACACAGAATATTTAACAAACAACCTTTTGACTAGTTTTTTTAAAAAAGGTCCAACCAAGCCATGGCCGCCTATTATTGTAACCATGGTGACGAAGGTCCCGTACGCTGCTGTTGGTACAGTCTGTTGTTGTTGGCACGACGCCGTCACAGGTGTCTGAAGTCTGAGGGTGTAAATGTATCCGCGGCACAGCGCGTTCAGAAATCACACAGTCGAATGGAAAAACTAGAGTACAATGCTTTTTGCTAACAATCCCACAATGCAGCACGTGTAGTGCAGGAGAGACCAAGACAGTGATTTCACACACAGTCTCACAACTTTGTCCTCACCCTCCATTACTGTCCCCGATTTTCCAAGAAGACCTCGCTCCCCAAAGTCGGTTTGAAGTCACATTTCAAGTCTTTTCCAGAAACTTCACACTTTAGAAAAAACAAAAAAAATGCTTCAGTTTGTAAAATGTCCTCGTTTCCCTTAAAGTCCCCACTTTCCTAAAATACCCTTACTCTCTATAAGTGTTCTCATTCTCATTCAAGTCTGCAACTCATCACCGGTCCTCACAGAGGACACACTGTACAAGTACACACTCAAGTATAATCTCACCTTCATTTGTAATGCATGCAATCCATTTTCTTTGAAGTCAGATACAGATACACTTTCCTCTCCACCTCATCTGCTTTGAACATGTGGGACATTTGTGTGTGCCCCCACCCCCACCCCCAC
>NW_019525118.1:1422591-1428097 GCF_002814215.2 Seriola lalandi dorsalis
CTCAGCCTCCTCCCACCTCTACATATTCAACTGTAATTCATTTCAAGACGGTCTCAAACATATTCGGCAGATAAGTGAAGAAAGGAGGCGCGCTATCGCTGCTATCTGGGCTGGAACAGAGGCAGACTGTTAACAAAACAAAGCAATTTCCCAGCACAAAGGCAGAGAGAAAGCAATCTATCATCGGCCCATGAGAGCCAGGCAGGGAGAGAGGCAGAGAGGGAGGCAGAGAGGGAGGCAGAGAGGGAGGCAGAGAGGGAGGCAGAGCTGGGGCTTGAAAATGGGCAGAAATCCCTCGTTTGTGGCTTTACTCTGCTGCAGCAAGATGGTAAAAAAAAAGTGTGAGGGGCAGATTTAAACACTGTCTGTCAGTATGAAGACTTCTTGGCAGGCCGCTGCTTCCTGCTAGCCGATATCTGGTGGCGAAGTTACAGGCAGAGGCCAGAGGAGTCATTAATAACCGTTTCACTTGTGTTTGTACGTCGAGGCTCCTGCTCGAAGAGGCTGATCGGGATCTTTTTCGCAGCTCCTGAATCGATGTCACAAACACCCTCTGAGAATATTTAAAGCGTCATTAGATGATATTTTTCCTGCCCCGTTGTACGAAATGACCACAATATATTATAGCTGCAGGGGCTGATGGGGTTGTTGATCAGTACCAATGACTCAGCAGTTGCTTTTGCCAGCTGCTGAGATTTCTGCCTTTTATTCTCTGTAATCTGAAGACTGTGGTTTTAGACTGAGGTCGGTTTTTATTAATTAAATAGTGTTATTGTTCTACTGTCATCCAAATACTCTTTAATGACATCTACCTCTTATTCTTCTAAAAGGTTCAAGTACAGTACATTGTTTTGGACAACAGTGTCATGTGATTGCATTGACTAGTGACTTAGCATTTTAATATGAAACAGAATATTAAAACTACGTGTTAAAGCAGATACAAATAGAAAGTCACCGACATTTATATTTATCAATATCAGAGAGTATGAAAAACAGGTGCAATAACTGAACATTGTTGCTCTAAAGATCGTGGGTTATTATTATAATTATCATTTTTATCATAATTTATTTTTATTTTACACAGATCCAAGGTCAGTACTTTGTTCTTTATATTCCATCACTCCAAACATTAATTCATCAGGCAAGATCCACAATCAGCAATAAATGGTGAATACTACATCACTTACTACTAATACAACTATACAATCACTTTGCTCCTGTCCTAATTACTACAACCACTAGATGTCGCCTAGCAACAAAATGTGAGTTTGGATCGTAATCACCTGCTGCACAGACGACCTGTAGGCTCTTGCAGAGATAACCGTGAAGTTAGCACGCTAATCAGCTAGTCATGTCTTGTAATACCACTCTGCTAATGCTAACGCTGGCTATGTAGCAATAGCAAAAAACTTACATATGGCACCTTTAAGGGGCCCGATACGGTCCAGTCCATCCAAAATGTGATGGTGATCTATGATGGACCTTTCACAACACTGTCCCATAGACTCGAGCAGCTACTGCACATGGACACGGGGAGTATAAACCCTTCAGAGGATGAAAGAAAAACTTGATCCTTCCTTTCAGACAGGAGCTCACAGACCTGCTGTTTGTGTTCATGTATGAAGTGTCAAGCTGTGTATGTTGACATGTGTTCAACACACACACCAACAAACTCATTCCCCTCTCCTTTTCCAGTTCAGTTTTAGTTCCAGTTCCTGGACTGTCAGGGCTGTTAAACAGAAACACTTGCTGAGGTTTACAATATGCAAAACTGCAGAGAAACTTTCAATCCCCAGAAAGAGATTTCCATATTTAGATTCCACGGTAACTTTAAAATAATTGGCGATATATATCAATCTGTCTCCGTCTGTAGATCTAACCTACGTAGAATCTCTTTCTCCTCTTCCTCTCTGACTGTCGACAGGAGCGGTGCCCGTCTGCATTCAGCACTTATCGGCATTACTCAGAAGCTCCAGCAAATACAGATAAAGTGAACTTTGTTGATCCCCGAGGGAGAATTTGGGTCATTATGGCAGCGAAGAATAGAGGAGGAGGATGATGGAGAGCAAAGAGGAAAAATAGATACTAAAAAATAAATTAAAGATAGTGAATCTGTGAGGGAGATAAAACTGTTTCTCCACAATCGCTGAAATTGAATCTGCGCCGTGCGCCGCCGTTCATGTATGGACGCCTGCCGTTTATGGAGTTACAAATTTTGCAATGTCTCCGGTGATTCGATGACGTATAAGTGCACTTAGAGGTCTGTTATATTGAGCCGCAGTGTGTGAAGGCTTCATTTCCTGCTTTACCTTCACTGGGAAATACAATGGATGTAGGCTGTTGAGGCGGCGCAGAGGGAAACGATGGCTCATAGGGAAACTGGTTACACTCCGACACAGGGTCTAATTTCTCTCCATCTGTCACTCTCTCTCTCTCACTATGCTTTCCTGTGTATTTCTCTTTATTTTCCTCCATTTCATGCGTTTTCTTTTTCATCTCTTTCCCCTGCTCCTTCCTGCACACACACACACACACACACACACACACACACACACACACAATAAACGGCCTCTCGGCTGCACTGAACACGTACAGAAACACTCCCCACTGGCCCATTCGTATAGGACATGAGTTAGATGTTGAGCCACAGAGAGAGAGGGAGGAGGGGGGAGGGGGGAGGATGAGGGAGGGAGTAGAGGAGCACAGGGACATCAGCCAAGTGTGACAGTGGAGTCGTATTTCTTTCCCTGGCCGTCCGCTGTGGACGCTGAGCTGAATACTGAGCGCGCCCACTGCAGAGCCCGAGGACAGACTCAGCCTCCAGACTAGCTGGAGCTACAGCGCCGGAGCCGGCCCGAGGACCAGATCAACTGCAGAGTCGAGCTGAGGAAACCTGATCGGCTCCACATCAGCTGCAGACACCGCCTGGAGGCCGGTTCAGAAGGTGGAGGACTGGGGGTAAAAAAAATAAATAAATAGTCTTACCGATCAAAAAATGGTCTTAACTTCAGAACAAAACCAGGTAAACTGACCAATACTTTGCAAAAGACAGTATTCAAATACTAGCTGAGGCGCTGTTATCTGTTTCTATGACAACAATCCTCTCCATCTCCACCTGACCTGCAATTTGTTTTTTCAAGATTTTGCAGAGAGGCGGGAAACAAGACGTGCTGAGCTTGAAGTAGCGGCTTCGTGTGACGGCGTTCAGCATCACAGCAGGTGAGAAACAGTAGAAACCAAGTCAAGATGGATCCTGAAGTCGAGATTTTATCAGAGGCGTCGGTTTCAGCTCAGGTGCGTCGGTCAGGTGCTTTATTCAGTGAGGAGATCCAGTGAAGAAGATCCAACAGTTCCAGTCGATGTCGAGCCTCACAGATTGATTTTAACCAGAACAAAGATGACTCTGGGAAATCCCATATGAAGACAACTGCCTTAAGTTTAAAAGGTTTGTTTTCACATTCATGTAAACGTGATGCATCAAGTTGTTGTGTTTCTCTGAACTAGAATAATAAATAAATGGAGAAACTTGCATTACAAGACATTGAAATGACTGAAGAGAGAATGACAAGATGGAAAAAAATAAAGTCATATCAATGTGACGATGGCAGAAACAGCAGCAACATGTCACACAACACCGTAACAAGATCACATTTGTATTTGAAGAAACAACCAGCTTCATATTCATATTGACAGTCGACAGAAGAGCGCGGCCTCCTGCAGTCTCAGTCCGACTTTACCAACCGCCATTCACCCGCTGCATCATTTTATCTTAATTAGAGCACAAAGAAAACCTTATTAAGACGAACTATAATGGAGCTTTAGGAAGATAAACTTGTTTTGCGAGACATTGATATCACTGCTGTGGGTAAAAGGAAAAAAAAAATCCTTCATTAAATGTGCAGATAATCTACAGACGTATTCCTGATAACAGCTGTAAGTTCTCATCGCGTCTCTGTGCGATCTGAATAAACAACTAGAGGATGTAATTCAGGCAAATACACAGCGCTGCAACGTTACTGCACAACGATTTACGCCACTGGTTATTGATTCTCTCTGGTCCACGACGTCCAGATCAAAACCGCTTAGAAAGTAAATAAAAGAACTGATGTTTTTGTATGAAAGGAAGTCAGAAAATAGTCCAGATAATTTCCCCCCCTCACTTCCAAATAATCACTACAATTGGCAACAGCAGCCCCCCCAGAACCGTGATGCCCACACTCACAGATGCTCCCTAATGGAACTGGCAGAATTTCTTACTGGACATCGACCCTACGGCAAGCGACCGGGTCCAAAAGTGCAGTTTTCCAAAGAAGATGAAGCTGCATTATTTCAGGAGCGTGCACACAGATTATTGGATGGCATGAATGGCAACACAGATGTTACAGATTATCTTAAACACAAAAGGTCAGAGGTCATGATCACACAGAGAGCAGCCTGTAGTTGCACAGGGACTCTTCAGCAGCCAGACGGGGAACGGGACGTGGTCCGTGAAACTGTCCTGGAAACCCGGAGTGAAAGGTAGGAGGTTGGAAAATGCACCATGTTAATTCTGAGAAAGGAGGCTGGTGTCTATCGCTGCAATCCAGCCAGATGTGCACAAGTATTACATTTACTGTCACATATCAGAAACAAAAATACTCTTTCTTTTTTTAGCCTCGTTAGCACCTTGCTTCTGAGATATCTCCACAACCGCTGGATGGATGGTCGTTGAAATTCGTAGAGACTGCACCTGAGCAAATGTATTGCGAAGGATTCATTTCTGCGACGGCTGTTGATGGACCGAGAAACTGTTTCTAAACTCTAAATCTAAGAAGAAATAAAAAGTAGAAGAAGAAGAAATCTAAGAAAAAAAGAAACTGGCTCAGCTGCAAAGAAGTAAAAGTGATTATCTGAATGTCTCATTAATGAGGAGAGTGCAGCACATTAATACACTCAGCAGAAACATCTCTTCCATTTGCTGAAGTGTTGACTGGGTAAATACCATCAGGACCGCTAAAGTTCACTGGATTAACGGCTTGTTCATTCACGAACCACGCTGCTTCCAAACCTTATCGCTGAGAGGGATCAAGACTCGCTGCCAGCTTAATTGTGGAGGGAGGAGTGTTATCTGCATGAAAAAAAAAAAAACAATCTACCACGGTTATATACAAAGTTAATTAAAAACTATCCCCCCCTCTTTGTTCGGCGGCGGAAATCTTAATCTCTAAATATGAAAAAAATAAATAAACGCTGCCAATTTTCTTTGCACGGAACAGCGGCTGAGTCTGCACCACGTAAGCCCCCTCCGCCCTCCAATAATGATGTGGGCTCCGATCGCTTCGCTTGCTAATTGCAGGGCTGGTGCCCCGCCCACCCTTTGTGATGCGTAACTTTCTGCATAATTAATAGCAGGGCTTTAACAGTAATAGAATAGCCCGCAGGCTCAGACGCAGCCCTGACACACACCATTAAAATGCAAATCGAGCTCAGTGATATAAAAAACTGAGATCTAAGCCAGCGTGGAGAC
>NW_019525118.1:1428133-1444568 GCF_002814215.2 Seriola lalandi dorsalis
AGCACCACCCCCTCCCTCCGGACGGAGCTGCTGTCCTCTCTCGCTGTGGTCAGGGCAGAGCGATCTATCTCTCAGAGTTATATCAATGAAATCAGCAAAGGAGCAATAAGTCTCAGTGTTTCGCCACGGTCTGTTCAATAAGCTGATGTTGCCATGCAACAAAAACCAAATCAGCCAGTGAGGAGCAGAGGGGGTTAGCAAGGAGGATGATGGGAAATGTTGCACCGGGGGCCAGAAGCAACATGAGCTGATGCTAAAACCTGATTTGTTTTTACTTTCTGAGATTAGATTCACTCTGGGTTTCATTGTTCTCACTAAATAATTTAATGTCTTTTAATCGAGCAGCAGATTGTTCTCTCCTGGCTTCATGTGCGCCACACACACACAGACACACACACACAGACACACACACAGACACACACACACACAGACACACACACACAGATATAATATGTGAATCCATAGAGAGGAAAGGCAAGTTTATTTGCATATTACATTTTATACATAAAAGCAATTATAGGTGCAGTTTGAGTGTTTGTTGTTGTTCTTGTTGTTGTTGTTGTCGTTGTTGTTGTTGTTGTTGTTGTTGTTGTTGTGGGTGTTTACCTGGAGAATACTTCCTGCAGTTTCCCCTTTGGGATTGACAAGCTGTTGTTTTTAACATGTTTGAATGTGTTAGTCATGTGATACGTTGTGATATCAAGGTCAGATTTTACATTAAATATATTCATAAAGAAATAAAGCACATGGTTTAATTAGTAAGGAAATTAAAAATGATTAAAACCTGGGAAACAACAGGATGAGAGCACAGATCTTTATTGTACTTTGTCTTGTTCAAAAAAAATTAAATCAAACAGTGAGAGAAAAAAGGGGAGATAAAAAAGTGAGATACCTGAAAGACGCTGAGCAGCTAAAGTTAAGTGGTGATGAGGGAGGAGCGAGCGGACTTCTCCTGCAAGAACTGGACATTAAAGTCACGACCTCTGACCTGGAGGCCGCACATACACGTGTCATTTTGTTCCCCATGAACAATTACCTGAGAGACGTAGCAGCTTTTAGGTTTGGTCCTCAACTATTGAGAGAAGCAGGAAGAATTTTTTTAACTAGTATTTTTAAAGCCAGTGGAAACATCCGAGAGTTGAGAGTGAAGCTCTCTGATTCTCTGTCTTTGTTCGATATCCTGAACGAGCTCAGGCTGCCGGAGGGTTTCTGCACAGTCTGGACATGAATCCTCTTCTTCTTTCTTTGGTTTTAAAGTTGCACTAATCGATAGTTTTTATGCATCAAACCAAAACCTATAAAACCATCCAGTCTTACAAACTTGACTTGGTTTTTAATGGAGCGTTTTATTGTGACAGTGTCTGTATCTGAGTCCAGACAGAACATGAACCAAGACTTTGAATAGGTTATTAATAGGTAAATAGTTGAATGGGGGGTTAAAGGTGGGTGAAGGGTGAGGGTGGAGGCAGGCTGGTTGTCGGGGGAGGAGAGGAGTCTGGCAGATGAGAAGGGAGCGTGAAGGAGGGAAAACACAAGCTGATGCCACTGACATGAACATTTTAGCCTCTTTTGGCGCCTGGTTTTGGTCCGACGGCACGTGGATGAGTCACAGTGTTTCCTGGTGAACACGCCGTCCAATACTTGATGTGCACCGACAACAGAGAGCTGGTGGAGACCGAAGCACAACTTATCGTTACTAAAACTAAACTAAAATACGCACACGACCAATTAATGCGATCAAACCAAACGCACCTGCAGCACAGAGGAGGCCCTTCATACATATATATATAAATCAGTCATGTGTTTTGCTCGTGGCTCATTTCTCTCTTCGTTTTCATCTCTGTAATTTGTTTTCCCAGCTTCTGATCACCTCCACGACTCTTTTAAACGCGAGCGAGAAAACAAAGAGGCCGGTGAAGCTTCTCGCAGCAGGCGACAGGAACACAGACATGACGAGCTTTCACCGGAGAGACTCGCGCAGTCGTGACTGCAGATCCGCAGAGATGTCGGTGGGAAGCCTGTACAGCACAGCAGGAGCTGATTCATCAGTCAGATTGGGTTTGCCTTTAAAAAAAAAAAAAAAGCGAGGGAGTGCATTAGCCTGACTCACAACACGAGTGCGTCATGTCGTTCGTCGTGAAGCGGTTGGTTGAAACATGACGGATGGAAAGGAGCAGAACTAATGAAGGCGACTTTTTATATGACGTCCACACGAGCCGCACAAAGTGGAACCGTTCACAAACACCACCGAGTGAGAGAAGCCGCGGCGCACTGATTAATGACACAACAATCAATTAACTCTACATCGTCGCTGTTTGTCCTGTTTGGTTACAGGCGCTTCGAGACGATCAGACGCCGGAGAAGCAACTTTGAAATGCAAACGAGGGACCTCAGAGGAGAAACAAAGCCCTTCGGAAAACACTGAGCGCGTGTCAAAACGCACCCGACGCCTCTGCCGGTCGTGTGAGCCGCAGCGTCAACCGCCGTTACGCTCGCTGTGGCTACAGTTAGCTCATTATTAATGGGCCCTCGCTCCACGAGGGTGCGAGGAGCAGATGGCAAACTCTCAGTAGATCATGAGTGCACAGGGTAAGCATCGATGCTCGGTGTGCAAGGAGGAGGAGGAGAAGTAAAGAGGGTCCGCCTGGCTGCTTCGAGGGATTCCAAACGTGATGTCACTGCTAATCCCATCAGGAAAACACAGCTAAATCGGCGGCCGCCGGGCCACAGTCACGCAGATTGGCCGTGGCAGCAGCCGTGGATGGGATAGGCCTATAAATAGGACAGCAGAGCAGCAGCCTCTGGTGCTGTCAGCGGGGGGGGGGGGGACTGGGTGGCAGACGACTCTCCTCCGACAGGGGTGGTCACAGAGGAGAGGAGAGGGAAAAGGATTCCCCCCTTGTGATTCAATGCCAAAACACTCGTCCCCAATGTCATGCGCTCACTGTGACACAGTCGGGGCAGAGCGGCCGCGAGGCACAGCGGCGGCCGGCGTGCTGGTTGGCTGTGACTCTGCAGCGCCGCCCGAGCGCCGAGCCGCGTGTCAGGAGATAAGATTATATTAGGTGTTACACTTCATACATCACAATACTTGGGCTGCTAGTGTACAGTCAGTCCTCTGGCTCGCTGCAGGCTGCGGAGGTGAGAGCAGCTCAGGTCGGTATCACCACAGCTGAAGTCACTGAGCTGGGAGGTGATGCAGGAAACGCTCTGTGCTTTCATTCTGCATCTGCCCCGCGTACATACCGGAGTTAAGGTCTCCTTCAAGGTGTCATTTCAGCTGTATACAGGGAGAGGCATGACCACTGCAGGAGAGGTGGAGCCAGCAGAACAGTGGAAAAACAACAACATAATCCTAAAATTGTTATAATCCTGTCAGCAGCAAGAGGTGCACTGGTTCAAGTCTCTACAAAACACATGTTTACATTCAAGGGAGGAAGCCTCAGTTTGCTTCTCATCTCACCCAACAGAACCCTGATCTTTCCAAATGTACCTGAACCAAACCTGAGATCAGAAAAGAACGGGGCCAGGCCTCGAAGCAGGGATGTCACTCACTGACTGACTGACTGAGTGAGTGATCGTAGTTCCACCATTGTTCAGCCCAATGTCACATGACATGAGTTGGAGTTTGATAACGAGCGGTTTCTATAATCGGGGCGTTGCCGTGACGCCAACATGGAGCATTTGAAGCGAAGCGAGCTGAGGCCGCCTCTCGACGAGGTCTCAGTTCCGTCCCCTTAACCCGCACATCGTGAACACACGGCGCGCTAAGGTTCACTTCAACTTTTGCCGTTGTATTTCACACGCTGTTGCACTGGGACGCTCGAACAAACGTATCGGTGGAACCACCGTCAGCTGTTGAACTAAGCTGAAACCCAGTACTTACATTTAACAGCGTAATCCTCAGACTCTGTCAGTGATGTTTGCTTTCTCTTGGACAGGAAACGAAGGACGCGTTCGAAGGAGCCGTCGACAAGCGACAGTGTAGTCGCGCCGCTGTGACGCAGTCCGTCTTCAGAAAAGGCTCCTATATGTCATTCTGACGGGCAACGGACCAACAAGGTATGAAGTTATTTAAACCCTCGTTAGACAGTGAGATGTGACAGTAAGAAGTCAAACAGAAGTTGTGGAGTAGATTGATTCTCTGGTTTCAGATCGGCTGAAAGGTAAATTTCTTTAAATCAAGCTGCTGACATGTTTTGACAGCTCCTTCTGGTTTGGCTGTTGCTGTCAGACTCTGCATACTTCCCTGAAGTGAGCACAAAATCAAACAGTTGATGAGGAAATGAGAAGTGTGGGCTAACTAGCTGCTCCGCAAAGCCGCCGCAGCTGAGTGACGGCGCCGAATCCTCAGTGTGTTTAAGAACTTGCGTCAAGTAGTGTGATCCAGCGGGCGGATTATGCAGATCCAGAAACATTCATCACAAAGCTGAGAAGAAGAAGAAGAAGAAGTAAAAAAACAAAACAGACCTCCTGTGACAGAGAGTGTCTGCAGGGGCTTTAACAGGAGTCACAGTCATGTGTTTTCTCATGACTGCAGTCATACATGACTAAGTTGCTGAATGGATTACGCACATGCAGGCACATGTGATTGAAGAAGTGGAGTCGAGGATCTCACACACACGCGCGCACACGCACACACACACACACACACACACACACACAGAGGTGTTCATGCCAGAAAGGGATTATGTTCTTTGGCTGAGAAATCTCCCCTGACGGAGTAGCACAGTGCTGTCAGCTTCACAGAGTACAACAACTCTACAGGAAGGTCTAATACAGAAACGTATCAGTAACTCACACCGCTATGATAGACGTTGTCATGTCTTAATGCACACACCCGCCGCGCCTCTGCTCCCGCATCAACCTGCACCGAGTGGAAATGTTTAGAAAAAGTAGACTTATGTTCTGAGTCGTCACGACACACAGGACACGACATGAAACCCGGCTGGTTCACGTGTTTATTTAGGGGTTGTGACTGTTGGGATTAACGTAAAACAGATGCAACGACAGAGGAAACTAAATTTATGACTTTTACAGTAAGTTCAAACCAGCAGAAAAAGTGCAGAGGATGTAGAAACTCATTCATATATCAGGCTGCAAGTAGACGACAGAGTTGAACGACTGTTTTCATCTCTTTTACGCAGCAGGTCATTAGAAGACGTAGTGAAACGAGGACGAGCTGAATTCAAACCGGAGGCACCGTCTTCATCTGTAAGTGAGCCCTGACTTCAGGAAGAATCCCAGCGTCCATCTCTTTCTGCACACTTTCTGTAAATCTGCGTTTCTGCAGACGTTGCCGGAGGGAATTACCCGAAGTTCCAGAAACAGAAGCAGATTTATTGTGGGACGTCAAGAAACATAAAAACAGAGGAAGAGAAAAGAAGAACAGTGAACAAACCTGAACGTCTGCATGTGAATATAAACACAGAGCTCAGTGGTCGAACTGCGTGTCGTTATATGACCTGATGATAAAAATCTGCTTTACATTATTACTAATGGAGGGAATAAAACATGTAAAAATCAAACACGCTGCATGAGAAGACTCCAGAGTTCATGTTCCTGCACAGCCAGAGTCACCTGCACATTCACCTGCCCTCGACCTGAGAACAGGCCTAATCAGCCAAAACAGGAAACACCTGTGTGGAGCTGCAGTCTGCTCCTTGGTAGATGAAAGTATTCATCCATGTGTATCTGTCACTGCAGGTATTTACAGTAGTTATTCACCTGGCTCGGAGATCAACAGAGAAATGAGTGGAAACGTGCAGCCGGACCGGACTGCAGCAGCTGAAACAGACTCGCTGACGCAGACTTCCTGTGGTGAAAAACAGGCAGGAGAGGAAAAACAAACGAGCTCGCAAACAGTCGGTGTTTCCTGAATGAAGGGTCAGCTGTAACCCTGGCTGAACGCTGGACAGCCTCAGGATTTCACAGGTCAAAGGTCAGTCAGAACGGAGTTAATCCACGACCAGAAGTGAATATGTCTCGCCCTGCTCCTCGGCGACATGAATGGAGAGATAAAATCCGCTCTGACAGCAGCTTTGAGTGAAGGCATGTTGGTTTATACAGATCACACAGTGTTTAGTGATTCCACTTCTTCACTGCATGAGAATGTGTGTCTGCTTCTCTCTGCCTGATGTACATTAGATCATCTTCACTTTGAGTCATCGTGTAGAATAATCCTGTTCTACCCTATTCAGACATTTACAGACAAAATACACAACTCAGTGTTTGTTTTTTCCCCCAGTGGTGCTCGACAGTTTTGACTTGTGGCTTGTGCTACAAAATAGAGATTAAAAGCAAATATGAAGTTTATTGATTTCAGGTAAACTCCCGGTCTGTCCCAGCTGATTATCAGGTTTTAAAAACATGCAGAAAGACCTCGTGGTTCTACTCACTGCTAACTTTCTGTATAATCACACACTGAAGTTCAACAGAGGAAGCACAAAGATGAAGTTCATCCAAGAAGAAAAGCTAAAATGTCAAATGAATAACTAAATAAATAAAGTCTTGCCACCACTGCTCACGTCTGCTGGTCCTGCAGCAGCAGGGCGCCTGGTCAGGAGCTGCCGCACTGTTTAAAAACATCAGTAATGAAAAGTGACGCAAATAACCGGCTGACCTCTGCAGCTCCGCCCCCCGGTTCAGCCCGCAGCCCTCCTCCGCTGCTGCAGGACGCGCTGATTGGTCAGAAGTGGCAGAATGTTAATGACGTGTAAAAACCAGAGCGGGAAGAGTTTAACAGCAGCTCCGTTCTCCCGTTAATGACGTGATTCGTTATCAGAGTCTTCTCTCTCTCGCGCGTTGGGACATGAGCCACGAGCACAGACGTGATCTCGGATCATCCATCGAACTGCATGAGGAAATATTCTCCGTCGTACTATCAGCGTGGACTTGTATGTAAAGTGATAAACGTTTTGTTGTTGTTGTTTTTGTTGTTCTCGTTATTCTGAGGCTGCGTTGTTAATTTGTTTGCTGGTTTTATAAATATTGCACAACAGATTTAATGAGCTCTGGGCCTCACAGCGTTTTTCTCTCAGGATTTGTAACTTTTAGAAAAGTTAATAACAAATAAACTTTTATGGCATGTAATATACTTCTATTTGTTCAATTAGTATTATTATTGTTATTATTAACTTACCTTTGCTATGGAGGTTCTATGAAATTTACAGTAAATTAGGCCACAGGTAAAGGAACAAATGATTCTTTTCTGGTTTTCATACACAATCTTTTCTAAGGATTTCTTTTAAAGCGCCATATTTTCTTCTTCTTCTGTGTTTTATTTTGAAGTGTTGATCCATAAGAAGATATATTTATGGTTTTAAGAACCAAAAACCATCTAAGTGTAGTTTTACATCTCCTCTCTCAGGCTTCTCTCTGGAGCTCTAGGAACAACAGGTCTGTGAGCCAATCAGAAGAGAGGAGGCTCTGAGACTCTCTTCTGATTGGCTGACTGTTTTCTGAGTGATCCAATAAAGATATTGCAGATTTCAGGTAAAATACAAATCCTGCAACGTTAGGTAAAAACACTAAGAGAAACCAAATCCTGCAAGGTTTGGATGGTGGGTCCAGGTGGGCGGGGCTTGGTGACTGCTTTGTTGTGACATCACAAAGTTCCAGAAGTCCTGACGGCTGGTTTTAAGGCTCAGTTTCTGAATACAGGCTGTGTGCATTTCTCTGTGGACTGAGGCTTTGATACTTTCACAGTATTAATATAGAAGCTAGAGCTGATCTATAATCACACTACACATGGATACAGACCTTTACACTGGAGGAGCTTTAAGAAGCTTTTAAAAACTCACCTGGTTTGTGCTCTTTATCCTGTAATGTGTAATTTTATTGTTTTTATATTCTCATCTCCTGTTTTCTAACTGTTTAAATGTTTCCTCTGTACAGCACCTTGTAACCCTGGTTTGAAAAGGTGCTTTATAAATAAATTTTACTTGATATCTTGACATAGAAATACTTTAAACATTTTCACAGTTTTCCCATGAGCTTCATAAGATCTCAGGCGTTATTGATCATCTGTCACAATTTGTATTTTGGTGTAAATTTGTGTCCACGTGCAGAAATAAAATTCTAATATTTTGTTGTTTTAATAATGTCAAATATTTTGAAATTGTTGGCTGTTGTTATGGTAACGTAAAGTAGGTTGGTGGTGCAGAGTGAAATATCTCAACAGTTAGTGGATGGACTGTCATGAAATGATATTTTATTCATGTGTCTCAGGATGAATTGTAATTCAGTGCCGTCATCAGGTAAAAACGTATACCTGCCCAGAGTTTAGTGCTAATTAGCAGATGTTAGCATGCAATATGTGCAGTGCAATAACTAAAATAGTACACATGGTAAAATCAGCAATGCTGATGTCTGTATATTCTTACAGGGAAACACACCGGCGGCGAGCATCAAATGCAAACACCTGCACCTGGTGTTTAATATGTCAACGCACACACTAGAAATATCAGGTCATCTCATGATGATGCATCAACAGCTCGTCCTATTTACTATTCTGATGCATGGAAACTCCTTAGAAAAGCATTTTTTCTCCACAGCTACTGTAAACTCTGGACACTGGTGCATGTTGCACACGCACAGTGACGGACCGGGGGAGGGTCCAATCTCCCTAAAATACATTTAAAATATATAAAAATGTCACCCAGATACTGAAGGCTTAATGTGGCCCAGGTCTAATGCAATTAAAATGAATCCTGCTGACGTCTGTCTCTGCCTTTTTCCTAAAGCTATCTTCTTGCAGATGCAGGCAGATTTGAACGAACACCACATTTGCACGGTGATGTTTCAGATTCCTCTGCGAGACCTCTCGCCGCTGCCGCAGCTCATCGCCATAAAAACAGATGGCTCTCCTGCAGACCAGCATCCCCGCCGCTTTAGCAGACGATCGTAAAATGAGCCACAGTGGATGTGACGCAGTTTCATCACAGCCAAAATATGTTGTCATGTGAACGGCGAAGAGGACGTGGAGCTGAATAACAATACGATACAATGTCAGGCAATGACAGACGCCTCTCCCGGGACCAGTCGTGTGACCCGGGAGACAGAGAGAGAGGATGTGTGTGTGTGTGTGTGTGTGTGTGTGTGCTTATCCAACAGTGGACCGGTGAGCCAACAAGGGACATTTTGGAGGCCCACGATGAGACATGGAAGGAATAAAGCTGCGTCCTCAATATATTCAGCCTGTAACCGTGTTGTCCAGTGTAGCTGAATCAATGGAGACACGGCTCTTAAGCAGAACACAGACGTTTATATTAATATTTTAAAGATCTTTGCCGTTGACCTCGGCGATAAAATCAATGCTTTTGGGTAAGGTCTTATAAATCGCAGTGACTTCTGAGATCTCCCGGGTGGTGGGGGGGGGGCATGGATGGGCCATGACACTGGTGGGGGGGGGGTGAATCTGTGCTCTCTGCAGTGACAGCAAAGTGATGTAACAAGTCGGGTCGTTTCATTTCCCCTCAGCTAACGTGATCTTGGGCTGACGGACAGACACACACGCTGCATCACTCACTTTGAACTAAAAGCTTCAATATTTTGACACAGAACAATTAAAACAACAAAGTTAAAAAGGTGACCTGTGGACATTTTGTTTTCCATATGCACACGGTCTTCTTCTTTGCTTTCTTTTGCTGGTGTACAGAGTGATGATGTCATTTTGTAGGCCAAGCCTGATGTTTGGCCAATGGGGATTTTTATATTGTCTTTCGGATTATTACAGAAAATAAACAACAGTTTATGATCCTGACAGGTTTTGTTCGTGAGGATCATCTTCATCACTTTATGATGTTTGAAGCCTAAATACAATCAGCAGAAGTAAAAAGCTAATGTTCGGCTATAAATCACCTACACCACAGTCACATGACTTCAGCGTCACAACCACTAAACTTCAACTTGTAGCTTCATTTAGCGCTGACCTCTTCCTCCAAAGACTTTCTCCTTATAAAGTTAGTAACAGTTTGTAAGAGGTGGACTGGTGACAGACTACAACCTCTGTAGTCTCATTTAGACACTTGTTAGCAACCGGCCTTTGTTAACAGACATAAAAAGCTTAAAGAAATCATGACTGGGGTATTTACTGATGTGTTTTATGTTGTAGAATAAAACGTGAAAATGTCTTGAGCTTGTGTTAAACACAGATCTTATTGCAGCCATCTGAGAGAGATGGCTGAAAGAGTCCTATAGGAGAAGGTGGTACGATACAATAACATTGTCCAGTGAAGTCAGAACTCAGTCAAAGATTCTGACCATTATTTTTCTAACATCTGTAGTGAGTCCCCCAATTACATGGAAGTGCAATACAAAATTTCTGGAATTTCCTTTTAAGAAATAGTCAAGAAATTAGGTCTTTTGACAGGAATTTCATTTTCTAAATTATCAGTTTTTAAGTGCAAAGGAACAACTTAAAGGTATCCTCCAGTGTAAAGGTCTGTGTCCATGTGTAGTGTGATTATAGATCAGCTCTAGCTTCTATATTAATACTGTGAAAGTATCAAAGCCTCAGTCCACAGAGAAATGCACACAGCCTGTATTCAGAAACTGAGCCTTAAAACCAGCCGTCAGGACTTCTGGAACTTTGTGATGTCACAACGAAGCAGTCACCAAGCCCCGCCCACCTGGACCCACCATCCAAACCTTTACAGGAAATGGTTTCTCTTAGTGTTTTTACCTGAAATCTGATATATTTTTATTGGAACACTCAGAAAACAGGGAGCCAATCAGAAGAGAGGCTCAGAGCCTCCTCTCTTCTGATTGGCTCACCGACCTGTTGTTACTAGAGCTCCAGAGAGAAGCCTGAGAGAGGAGATGTAAAACTACACAGAGATGGTTTTTGGTTCTTAAAACCACAGATGCACTGTTGTTCATAAAGTTGGAATAAAATATTTTTTACCTCTTTGCATGAAATGATTGTGACAAAGTGATTTATTCTTGACGGATAAAGTGTATATCTCCTCAAAACTTTAGTAGTCAATCTCTTCCAAAGTGATTACTGATGCATTTAAATAGGAATAAACAGAGGATTGTGTCAAAATTATTCCAACTTTATGGGCAACAGTGTATATCTTCTCATGGCTCAACACTTCAAATAAAACACAGAAGAAGAAGAAAATATGGAGCTTTAAGAAATAAAACAAATGTTACTGGTATAACTGTATGTTTACACTGATAAGATGCAGATTTCTGTTGTGTCACATTAGTGAAGGCTCCTCTCTGTCTCATTCTGCTGCTTGTTGCTGCACTCGACTGTGAGCTAACGCGCATCGACGAAACATAACAATCACATCTTACTGAACAAATATGGAGGATGACTCGGAGCGATTCTTTTCAGAGGAGACAAACAGAAGACAGACTCTGCCTCACAGAGGAACTGTAATGCGTTTTGAAGGCTGTGAGTAAGTTGATGGGATCGTCGCAAAGGCACAAAGCTGCTGGAAAGACGCCTGTGAGCAAAACAAAGGCCCCCGGCTCCCGAAGAATCAAAGTTGCCACGCTGTGACAAACCAGAGAGGGAGAAGTCAAAACGAATTCCCGGCGCCGTGATTGACCCTCTCGCTCGCAAAACTTGTCAACTTGGCTATCGTTAATGTTAAGACAACATGGATCAGACATGCCTGGGAAAGGACATATAATCACTCACCGAGGGGAGACGGGAGTATGAAAATATGTAAGAGACGGAGCGAAGACGGTTTTTTATGACGTTTGATGGAGCTTATCATGGCAGGCAAACAGTGAGGAGACATCAAGTTGACAAAGTAAGATTCAAACTGGGAGTCATCTTAGGGCAGATTGACAGTTAATTCCCATAAGCCCTTTTTGGGAGTTCTGAAAGTTTGGGACTGTGCATGAAATTTCAAAGTGAGCTCCAACATCACTTTAGCACTTTAGATTTGTTTTTTTGTTTTTTCACCAGCTGACCTCTTGTAGCATCAGTCATCACGCCGCTGAAGTGATGAGCTCTGCTGCTCAGCACCAAACACAGAGAGGCTGTTTATCACCGAAAAGCAGAGACATCACAGAAGACTGTGCATGTGCACATCGCAGCTGCACATGAAAATGAATAAATGTATGTTGAGAAAAAAATGGACTCCACATCAAGAATCTGTTGGATGATTGGATGACGATGTCAGGGGGGAAAATCAGTTTCAGTTTCTACAGCGATTCGGGTTCCTTGGTGATGTTGCAGGTTAACGACTCTCCTGATGGGCGGAGTCCAGTCGCCAGGGAGATTCAGCTCACCTGGTCTGGGCCGCTCTATATAAGCTGTTGGCTGTCAGTCCCTCTCTCTCTCTCTCTCTCTCTCTCTCCCCTGGCTTCCACCCAGTTTGGTTTTGTTATACTTTGTTTGTCTTCAGACTAATTTCCTTTTTAGTTGTGTCCAATAAACTTATTCCCTCCTCTGTCCAGCCTAAGCCTGGGGAGGTGAAGGGGATGAGGTCAGCTGATGAGGCTGAGACTCATCCCGACAGATACGATACTACAGAATAAAATAAACCGCAACTTTTAGTCAAGTCAGTTTCATTTATACAGTACAGCCCTGAATCACTAATGTGTCTCGGGAGGCTTCAGTTTACTGATCGATCCCTGGGAAGATAAATAGTTTTATGTGTTGTAGCACAGCAGGTAGAAGGACAAGCAGAATATAAACTTTCAGATCTCTATATTTATTAGTTTAATATAAATTATTTAGTTATTTTTATTTGCATCATGTTATCAATTAGATGGTGATGGTGAATCATATAATTCTCCTCTACAGCCCGACTCTGTGTTCTGCACATACACAACTTTCCCTCCCCCTTCCCTCCTGATAAGATGTTCCTCGTAATCTCCCCTGGGACCCCCCCCCCCCCCCCCCCTGTTGCAGTAATACGTCGGATTGATCAGAGGCCGATCCATACAATTAGCCAGGAGTCAAAGCTTTTTGAGTTAGTGTCCCTCACGTCCAGAACTGCTGACTCAGCGATCCGGCGTCAGGCCTCATCTCCACCGCCGCGCCGCCGCGACCGACCGGGCAGCTCAGTGCTTCAGAAAAAGGTCATCAAGCAACAGAAAGAGAAAATATGTTTCTTAGCCTGGCGATTATTTTAGCAAGTAGAGTTGTGTCTGTGAAGCCAAAGGCCACACACCAAAATAAAAGTGACCTCCAGGCTTGTAAGACTGTGACTTCACACCCAGTTCAGCGGGACTGAACTCTCCAACCTGGTTTCACTTTCATTCTCTGTGGTCGAACATTAGAAGAAGAAGCGTCGGCTTTCATGGTGCTTCAAGGTGCTTTGGACAAAAACGTTTTCACTCAGTTGTGGGGACGGTGTGTTTGGGTCGTGCTGCCTGCAGCACAGAGTGAAAAGCAGGATGATATTGGAGTGTGACGCATTTCATGGATATATCGAGGGAATAGCAAAAAGGCTCAGCTGCATTCGACTTGGTGTGAGAAGTCAAGTGTTTTTTTTTTTTCTTCTTTTCTTTATGTATAATCTCCTTCACGTGCTGTTTCTCCTCCTGTCAGTCAAACACGCAGCAGTCGGACACAATGTGGGTGGAACTGGTGATACAGCTGAAGCTACAGCCAGCAGCTGGTTAGCTTAGCTTAGCTTAGCTACGCACAAAGGCTGGAAACTGGAGAAAACATCTGGCCTGGCTCTGCCGGCCTCTAAATCTCACTAATTAACACATTAGAGCTCGTTTGTTTGAATCCACACAAAACAGAAGCATCAATAAAACATATTGTGGTTTTAGTGGAGTGTGTGTGTGTGTGTGTGTGTGTGTGTGTGTGTGAGATTATATTTTTGGTCAGGACTTAAGTAACTTCCTGAAGTCTTGTCTGAGAAGTTTATGTGGAGCCCACTGCTCATAAGAAACTTTATAGAGAAAGTGTTTATCGGTTCATCGCTCAGTACTTTAAGTTCTCGGCTCCGTCTGTGGCTTTGACCGAGCTCATTGGTTCCTTCTGAGCACGGAAATCTTTCTGTTCCTAAAACATCTGGACAAAAAAAAAAAAAAAAAATCACTCAATCAGAAATGAATTGTTCGTTTGGATCAAGCAGCAACTCCAGGGCTGAAAAATGAAGCCAACGCTGACGTGCTAAAAACTGCAGTTCCTCTAACGACCACTAGAGTCTGACTCCAACAGTGAGTCAGTCCCCATAGACTCCCATGTTGTAGTGAGTATTTCATGTTGGACTGAGTCAAATTAAACTTATATGTTCATGGTGTGGCACAGAGGAATAAGACATGACCAACACACATAATCAATACCTGTTAGTATGATTTATTGTTGTTTTTTGTATTTTTCTCTTTATATTAAATAATAAAAACCTCAAATATCATCAGGAAAAAAAGTGAAATACATTTTTGAAGGACGGGAAATTAGATGATAAAAAGGAAAACTGACAAATAGCTGCTCGGCATCTGAAGTTAAAATGTGACTGACCCATCTAATTAAAGTCTTGTGTTATTCAGACCACCGCCAGCATCCCTCATCTGCTGCTGCTTTTAAACAATTTGCGGAGCTCTTAGTGTTCGACCGAGCCACTAAAGCTCCGAAACATCACTCACCCAAGCTGCGGCTTGAATTCGGATCTGGGGCTAACGGAGTGAAAGACTTTGAACAAAAAGCACATTTAGCCTGTAACAGCCTTTTAGAGATGGGACGACTCTGGGAAGAGCTCGTTGTAATACATTAGAGTTTAACATGTGAGTCTGGATCGTTTTAACATGCAGCTCAACACAGACAGACAAGAAACAAGCAACAACAAAAAAACTCTGTAGTGTAGATTCTGTGGAAAACCGAACGGACAAAGTGTGGTGTATGATTTATTATTGTAATATTACTGACAGTCATTAATTTGGTATCTCTGGAACGACCTGCTGCAGGAGTTTAAACTGTCGATGAATCACTGTCACCTGTTAAATCACTTCTTTAACCTCAGTTTATGGACTCACTTTCACGTGTTTTATGATTGGTTGAACTCTAAACAGAAGACTGCGGGAAACTAAATACTGTAGTTAAAAGTCTGTGTGATATGCTTTTTTTTTTTTTATACTAAAAACTTTTTAAATGTTGTAAAAGTGCTACGTATAAAAGTTACACTTCTAGCTTTAGTTCATTTAAAAGTTTTGCTATTGCTACCTAGCTAATGTTAGCATTAAAGGTCCCATATTTTATATGTTTATACTTACATATTTCTCCTCCTGTGTTTTATTAGAAGTGTTGATCCATAAGAGGATATTTGTGAAACTGCCTCAATGTAGTTTTACTACAGATGAGAGCATGTGTTCTATTATATATTATTATATTAGTAGATGTTGATAAAAATGACAAATGTAATTGTACTGTTTACCACATATATCATAAAGTAACTTGTAAAAACACTGTAGATAAGAGAGAACCCATCGATAATTACATAATCAATCACATAATCCAATAATGTTCTAAAGTCAAACCAGATGACTCCACTCTAAGTTATCATTTCTATAGTAATGTTGTTGTCTGGTCTATGTGCAGTGGCTCTATAGCTCTGCTGCATCCACAGGTGACGACAGATGTTCAGAGAGATGAAGAGAAAAGTATTCAACAGGAAAGAAGAATAGTGCAGTGTGACAATCAGCAGCTCAGATCCATTTAGCATTCATGTCATTACAGAAGTGTCTTAGTCATCAGCAGAGTACACTCAAGTGTGTGTGTGTGTGTGTGTGTGTGTATAAGTGTGTGAAGGCAGATAAAAGCTCCCTCTCCCTCTCTCTCCCTCTCTCTCTCTCTCTCTCTCTCTCTCTCTCTCTCTCTCTCTCTCTCTCTCTCTCTCTCTCTCTCCCTCCACACTTTACTTATCTTTACAAAGACATTGTAAGTGCAACACAATCGTGTCGCCATCAGGCCGAGTAAATTACTTCTGAGAACGGTCATTTTTCAGTTGTGCTGATATTTGGCAGCAGGGAGAGTCTCTCCGGTCATCCTGCCTTTTGGCCTCATCTGCAGTGAGGCTGCTGCGCCGCTGCTGCAGCGCCCGCTCACACACTCGGGAGGCGGAGGTGTAAAAGCATGTCACACAGCACTAAAGTGGTTTTCTCCCGCCTTTGCGTTCAGCAGGCGGGTTGCTTCCGTCCCGTGGTGAGATTATATATCTGTGTTGTGGACAGCTCGTCCTTCAGAGACAGAGTGACATGTTTGTTCTAAACATTTTGTCGTTAGCAAGTTTTTAATATTATAATTATAGTTTTAATCTATATACTCATTTGGATTGTGATTACAGGATGTACAACATTTACATCTTGCAAAATGCTAAATTTATTCTTCAAAATTCACCACGTCTCTGATAAATATATTCATAGTGAGAGAAAACGAATGAAGAGCTTCATTTGTTGACAGTGGTGAGCTGCCAGGAGGCGGTTGGGGTGGATGGCGTTCAGGGAGGGGGGGGGGGGG
>NW_019525118.1:1444588-1515001 GCF_002814215.2 Seriola lalandi dorsalis
CACCTGGTTCACATCCAGAGTCCAGTCTGTGGTCAGGTGTGGCCAACAAAAGCACAGGTGAGGGGAAGATAAACACACTGTGACCAGGATCTTTCCCTAACCTCAACCAAGTACTGTGAGAGTCTGAACACAACCATGTGTGTGTGTGTGTGTGTGTGTGTGTGTGTGTGTGTGTGTGTGTGTGTGTGTGTGTGTGTGTGTCGTTCTGTGAGCAGATAAATAAACAAATAACAGCACAACATGCTCACGTTAAAACATTTCAAGGCAAATTCTCAAAATAACTAAGCTGCTTTTTACATTTGAGCCAATAAATGGTAAATTACATTAATTTGAGTTTGGATCTCGTGAGTCTTTCATTCTGTACAACTCCGTCTCTCTGTGTCCTGAATATAGAAACAAGCTGGTTTCTGCACTGGCACCAAAAACTGGCAGCTGACATTAAACACGAGGTACAGAATTATAATGTAGGAACATTTGGCTAACTCTGCTAAAATCCTGTATTAGACTCAGCCCAATGTTTGCCCACATTTTTACCTGAAGGAAAGACTGAGGATTTTCTTCACTATTCCTCACGTTAGGAGGGAAATACCAAGAGCCAGTATGGAAAAGAGGAGTGATTACTGCTGCCAGTAATTCTCTCAAAATACTTTTACACATAAAGGCAAGCATGAAACATTCAAGGATTATGTTTGGGATCTCCTGTCTGACTTCCCTTCCAGGACTTTACAACCACTTCAAATGAAAATGAGTCTCCGTTCGCCTCAGAAAGTCCTGAGGTTGCTGAAGGTTTGGTTAAGAAATTGAATTGGCGTCATTCTGCTCGACCAAACTCTAATCCTGCACTACAGAGAGGAAGATGGAAGAACTGGATAAACATTGGCCTCTGAATCTTTGCAATAAGGTGTTAAGGGAATTAAATTTGCAGAGGCCTTACTCAAGCAAAAATAAACAAACAATAAACCTGCCACTTATTCTCACTTTGTTTTACTTACAGTATCACTGGCGCCGGTGGTTTGTCCTGCAGCGACTAAACAAAAACCTGTTTATTTGATTCACGACGCACTGTGTGGTGCACATTTCTTTTTAACTCATTTCCACATTCTTATGTCTTCTTACAAACCCATTTGGCTGAGTCTTGTGTAGAAGACACACACACACACACACACACACACACACACACATGCAGCGTTTCCATTTTCCTCTTCTTTCTCCTGGACAAAAATATCAGGGGAACTCAATCAGTGTGCTGATAGTGAAATGCCACTGAGCAGGGCTGGAGGGAATGCACCTGAGAGGCTCAGTGATTTATTGCGAGGCAAAGCTTGAAGCCAAGTCGCCAACTCTAATTAGAAAATCCTGGTGCAGGCAGCTGAGTGCAGCAGCGAGCCTTAAATCTCCGAGCCGTCAGCCTCAGACTGCTGCAGCAGCCCGGCTCGGTGCGGAGGAGAGAGAGAGCAGTCCCTGCATCAGCACGGCCGGCGTCCCTGTTTCAGCCTGCGTAGCTACATGTGTTTGAACAAGTACATGCACATGTCGGTGTTTTTAATCCGTGTGTGGTGCATGTAACGCTGTAACGCCACCGGTGCATCTACAAAATGTGCAGTACGTTAATTGTGTCCGTTCTGATCATCATCATGCTAACGTTCAGCATGTAGATGAGTGTTTGTAAAATTGGACACCTCCATTATCGAAGTCTGTGTTTCTACGACGGAGGTGACGCGTACCTAGTTAGCATGACTCATTCGTGTTCATCAATTACTTCATCTATCCATTAATATATTTGAGTTTTCCCCTGTGCAGGAGATCCAGTGAAGCGGAGGCAGAAAAGGAAAAAAGTGTCCCAGAGACCCGGATGTGTGACCTATAAATTATTGAGAATTATTACATTTTGACGTTTTTCTTCTATTTCAACTGGAGCTTTACAGCCCTGGTCACATGACGCGACTCAGCCAATCGCTGCAGCTGAGTCAGCGAGCGACGCACACGAGGGAGAAACGACGGAGAAAGTGGATGGAAGAGGGAAAGAGACTGTCGGAGTTAATCACACAGAAGAAAAATGGAAACTTAAGCTTCACTTTTTATTTCACTTTTGTAAAATGAAGCTCTTTTATTATAATTTTTGTCCTTGAAATGCTAAAAAAAAAACATGGTTGTAATTGATATGAAGGAGATTTTTCTCACTTCCGGTGCCTCACTCATGGTCCCAGAGTTCAGGCCACAATGACCATCACTGTCTTATGCAGTGGGTTACTGTTTTAGACACCGTCATAACTGATAGTGGACATCCAAAAGACACTTTTTCCTCCGTTGCTAGGGTAACCAAGGTCTGATAAGGAGTGAGAGGAAAGCATAAACTTAGAGAACGCTGCCCCAAATCATGTAAAGTAGCGGCTGATCCATTAAAATAAGTATACCGACTTTCAATAACTGAAACTGCTTTTATTAAACGCTTAAAGACTGAAACAATAATAAATAAATATGATAAAAACAGGATTTTGTCAGAAAAGTGTTGATCTCCTTCCTCTGACCTGACAGCCAACAAATCCAAAACCTACAGCAGGATCACGCCAGTTGCTCGGCACCTACACACCTCCCTGAGGAAATTTAGTCTAACTCTTTGAAATTGAATTGAATGCCCCTGATGCACAGGATAATTCTTGTTCAACTTGGATCTTTTATTTATGATTGTAGCCGCTCTGATTAATGGGTCGCGCTATCTCTCAGAGATTGAAAGGAAATACTAATATTTGCCTCCAGCAAAACATGTAATAGAGCAGGAGCCCAAAGAACCCTGGAGCTCTCCAAGCCACAGCTTCACACACATGGATCCAAATGTTTATCCCCGAGTCTGACACAGAAATCACCCCCCGGCTTAGCTATTGTCGTGAGCTGCTGAGTACCATTCACCTATAGACGGCTGGCCGTGATTTTCAGAATAAGAGTCAGATTGTAAGTCATGGAATTTTCCTTTAAGGCCTTGAAAAGCATCAGTTATATTCAGAGTCTGTAGGTTCAGTTTCTTTGCCCTCCAACGAGAAGTGTGTGTGTGTGTGTGTGTGTGTGTGTGTGTGTGTGTGAACAGATCATTACGTAAGAGTAATTTCTATGTGTATGCTGTGTGTATTTATGTGAACTACTTTGTAAGTTTGCATTTGTGTGTCTGCCTGCAAAGATGTTCTGTATGTGCGTGTGTGTGTGTGTGTCTAAATGTGTGCACGTGTATGTGTGTGTGTGTGTGTGTGTGTGTGTATGTGCTTCCATCTTGGACTACAGCCCAGGGTCCCAACGCTTGGATGAAGCGAAAGAAAAGGCCACGATAAAGGTGATACACATGGTGTATTTCATTGTCAGTCTTCGGTCGCCCACTTGCGCACACACACATACATATATATATACAAACACACACACACACACACACACACACACATACAAACACACAAAAACACACTCTCACTGATGCAAAGCGGAGACTTTCCTCGTCTCTCTGAATGGCAGCAACACCGGCAACTTGGCAAGTCTGTGAAATTATATTTAGAGATGTCTCGACACACACACGCGCAGAGAGACACACACAAACAGCCAGATACATGGCTGACAGCCTCCGTTCCAACTAAGAAAAAAAAAACACACAGCAGTATCAATGGAAGCACAGCTCATCTCCTGAATTGTGTTTTGATGTCTGCTGGCACGAAGAGAATACATTTAAACATCTGTCCCACTGCAGATACAGAGCGCACACACACACACACACACACACACACACACACACACAGAGACACACACAATGTCAAATAACGGTCCAATAAATGCAAATTACAGGCGTTTTTCTATTCAAAGCCGTGCTTATCAGAGCTGCTCATGTAGTTATACCTAAGCTTCAGAGTAATGTTTATTCAACATGAGAGTCCAGCCGACAAATCACCTCTGTTATTATTCTGAAGATTCATTTCACTTGTATGAGGCAGCTTGAAGTCGTGAGCAGTGGCGGAACAGTAATATGTTGGCATATATTTGAAGAGACGAAGCAGTATTAATAATAGATCATCTGCATTTTGTCCGTGATTCAACCTGATTTTTTAAAGTAATAAGTTCATGTTGTATTCACGTTTCTACAGTTTGGCTAATATCTGGAATATGAAATCATTTCCAGTGATTTTTTTACTGTTCAAACCCGTCTCTGATGAGCGTCTACGTCCTCCTGCATGTTTCTGTCACAACTCACGACCTGAAGGATTTGAAAGGTTGTAATTTCAGTTTCACTGAAGCAGAAAAATGTTCCTTGTGATCTGCTGTTTTCACAGGGTTTGTTGACATTCTTCACTTTTAAAAATAGGTTGAAAAACAGATAAAGTTACACAAAAACTGACACACAAACTGCACATTGTGCCCTTAATGATATCAACAATATTTCGGCTGGGATATCTCAAGTTTTACAATATAATATGATATAATATAATATAAACTGGAGCCTAGTGGACAGTAATTAGATGACTTCTCCTGCAACACTGAGGAGCTCCTGACCATTCAACCACTTATTATTATTATTATTATTATTATTATTATTATTATCATTGTCATTATCATTATCATCATTATTATTATTTATTTATTTATTTATATTTATTTCTTTTGGCCTTAAGTTTTCAGTTGAGGAGGATCTTGCTTTGAGCTGCAGCCAGGCCCTGAGGACACTGGTTTACTGGGGGTCTTGTCCTTCCTTGGACCCCTCCCAGACCGTTTTGGGAGGAAGTTGGTCCATTTTTCTCGCTGATTGAAAAGATTTGACATGTGATGTATGGTATTCTTGTACTGTACATAATCTTCCTGTATTAGTCTGTGCAACAAATTCCAAATTCAAACCTCTAGTGATGATAAGACAGAGAGTTTGTTGCTGAACCAGACTCTCCTCTCACAGCCGGAGCAGCAGCTAAAGCTCCTCTTCATTCAGGGGCTGTAACCCGACATATACCTGCCATACACGACCCCTCTGGAGTCACAGGGGCAGCATTAGGTGGCTCTGACCTCTGACCTCCGTACACCTGGCAGCTTGTAATGTTGCTCATCTGGAAAGTTCAGCGTGTTTTACTGTTGCACTCATCGTGATTCAGGGTATCAGTTAAACACCTGAGACAGATGAGGCCGTTTGAAAAATGTAAATGCTCACCTTGGATCAGCCTGTTAACACACTCCCTCTCATCTGCATTCCTCCGCCAGCCGGCTCACCTGACACAGCACCGATAATATCTTTATTGTCTGTCACAGTGTGACCTCCGCAGAGGTAATTCACAGCCGATTATGCTCTTTTCCCAGCTGTCTGGGTTAATTAATATGAGTTGCATGGTGGAGACTGGTGTAAAAGCTCCTTTTCAATTATTCCTCCTGCCTCCGTCCTGCATAAATACTGCTGGCACCTCTCTGTTCTTGAACAGAGTGCCCACTGGGTATGTCTGCATTGAAAATTAATATCACAGATTGTTGTTCATTTTATTTTACCTCCATCTTTGTTCCTCAGAGTTCACTGCTGTGGCGTTTTCGGCACACACACACACACACCTGTCAGTCAAAACAGTGTAGGTGGTAAATTGACGCCACCATCTATTGAGTTTTTTTTTTTCTTTGTCTAACCAAGCAGTGGGCTAACACTGCTAATGCTAATGTGTTATTTCATCTACTTTTTATTCCTCCGCGCCGGCGACAACAAGAGCCAAGGCCATATTGTTTTCAGGTCGTCTGTCCCATTGTCACGGACACGATTTCTCAGTAACGCCTTGAAGGAACTTCTTCAAATTTGGCACAAACACACACTAGGACTCAATGATAAACTGGTTAGATTTTGGTGGTCAAAGGTCAAAGGTCAAGGCTGTTGTGACCTCACAAAATATGATTTTGGCATTGTGAATGCAATATTTAGAGATCTCCTCAAGGGAACTCTTTCAGAGTCTTTCAGACTCTTTCAAACTTGGACTCAAGGAGGAACTCGTTGGATTTTGGTGGTCAAAGGTCAAAGGTCAAGGTCAGTGTGACATCACAAAGCACTTTTTAGACATTACTCAAGGCACACAAGTGGTAAATAGTAATAGATTCCAGATAAACAGGAACATAATTTGAAACTAGTCTGAGTGGCAGAGTTCTTCCTAAAAAATTTCAGAACACAGAAATGATGTTTGAAATAGTTTGGATAAAAGACAAACACAATATCTGTCTGTGTGAACAGTTCAGTCAGGAGAGACTTCATCCTGAGGTGCAAAACAAGAGAGGAAAAGTGAGAGTCTTTGGTGATTAGACCCCATCGTTCCACGGCCTGAATCTGGCCCGTATACAGCATGAGATGATTATGTCAGATGCTACTTCCACATCTGGGCCAATTCTGGCACACACACAAAAAATCTGTGTGTCAATCAATACTGGAGAATAACAGCTCGAATCTGCCCAGATGTGGAAGTATATGGGCCAGACCCGGGCCAGGGGTTTCATTTTACTAACTGATGATGTCATGGTTTGCTATGGCTGACGCACTTCCTGTTTTATTTTGTAATTGGTTTCCTTGTGTGTCAGTTTTTGCTTCCTGTCTTGGTCCTATTTCTGTGTGGTGATTGTCTGCCCCGCCCTAATGTGTTTCACCTGTGTGCAATCACCCTCGCCTCCCTTGTCTATACAGTCTTTGTGCTCCCCTTTGTCTGAGTCGGTGATGTGTGGTTGTCCTCGGTCTGTTCATGTTGCCTGTTCCTGTCTCCTGTTTTGAGTTCATGTGTTTACCTGTTTTTCCCCTGTGTTTCCCTGTGCTTCACCAGTGTTGTGTGTAAGCTTCTTGTTTAATAAACCTTTCTGCACCGTCTCCCATGTGTTGGCTGCATTTGGGTCCAGCTAAACCCTGACTACCCTTACAGTTGTGATAGAGGATTACTAAATATTTAGCCCTACAGTAGCTGTTAGCTGTATTTTGACATATTAATTAGTAAAATGTTAGTATTTGGTCCATACATAAATGGACAGCAGAATTTTTTGATAACTTTCTATCTTCATACTAGAATCTATTTCACCTGTTTTTGAATCCAAGCTAACAAACAAAACGTCCTTCAGTTTTTAACGGCATCAGAAAATGAGTATTTGAGACAGAAAACATGGAGGTCTGGTCGCCCATTCCCATAAAACAGACATGTTCTGAAACAAGTCCGCAGTACGGCCGCGGTTCAAGAGGAATCTAATTAAAAGTTGACTTCACTGGCTCTGTCTCTGTTAATGCTGCTCCTGCTGCGCTTTTCCCATCTGCTGTTTGTACATAACATAATTAGGATCTTTGGTTAAACACAGAATTCATTAATTATGCATGGCACCAAAAATATCCCTTGTTACAATTATGCAAAAATGAATTAGAGTAATTCAGGCCTAAAATGCTGACATCTTAATGTGACACAGCTTTGTGAAAGGAGAGCGTATGACTTTTTAATAAAACGTTATTCACTTTTATTAATAAGAATAAAAATGGCAGACATGTTTTTACCCTTCATCATTGACCAATCAAATCAGATTTTGAATAAAAATGCCTCTGAGGACGTGCACAAAAATAAATTCTTTTAAAATGCAATTAAAATCACATGGATGTGTCATCACTTTAACTCTCTAGGCAATCATCAGTAAGTGCAGTGTTCAGCAGTGATTCACTTTAAAGGTCAGTCTGTTGTCCCTCAATGTGTCACCATCTGCTTTTACTTGAATCTTGTCAGAATGATTTTGTCCATTTAACAGAATGAAACATATGATCTCGGACGATGTTGCGTTCAGGTAGTGACTGCAGGTGTTTGTGCAAAGCTGAATGGTGGATGGAGTCAAAATATTTAGGTACTTTTGGTCTAATTTTAGTTTTGCTTTTAGTAGCAGGACTTAGCAGGATGGTGGTCGGATGCAAAAGTACCAAGATGAACATGTAGCTGCTTTGATTGGACATCAAAAATTGTCTAAGTATTGTGTGGAAACTGGACGTGACAGTGGAACAAAGATAGATCCCTGTGGTACTCCTTAAATGACTGGAAGAGGAATGTTAAATTGAATTTATCTTGTGTTATTGAACAATGTGCCTGTTTGTCTAGAGTTCTGTTCCATCACTTCTTGCTCTGGTGGAGATTTGTTCTGGTGATGCTGCTGTGCATTTTATTTTGGTGGGTAAAACTGTCAAAAATGGAACGATGAAGAACTACCAAAATAAGAGCCAGAAGGAAAAGAAAGGAAAAATTGAAAATATATAAATATAAATATTTATATTTAAGCACCAACAGTTACAACCTGAGTTAAAATGAAACATTTCATCTACTTTATTTTCTTATCATTTTATTATATGATCTATAGTATCAGATCTTTCCTTGTGATGTTTATTATCTCTCTGCTCATAAATAGAATTTGAAAATTGTCGGTGTAAGCAGGATTAACCGGCCAATATTTATCCGGGGCAGATAAATTATTTCTCTTAGTCTGCTCAAATATTCAATTGATTAGCCGAGTCTGGCTCATAACCCTGAGTGCTGGAAGTGTGTAATCAGGGAAATTAGACAGGAAATAACTATTTGACAGTGGTTTGAAAAGGCAAAATGTAAATCTAACCTCAAACAAGCAGGAGTGACGCAGCAGCTTTCAGATCAGAGACGAAAGCTTCTGATCAGAACATCATAGATTCTGATATGTGTGATGTTCTGAGACTGGGGGAGAATTTGAATGAGTTTCTGCAAGTTACTTTAACTTATGAAGAACGCAGTATATTCTTAAGGATGTCCGAGTCTTTTGTCTTAATTGGTGGAGTGGAAAATGGACAGGAAGCAGATTCTTGCGTAACGTGATTGCTGTCAGCGTTAGTCACCGTGTCCGTTTGTTTCCTCGGCCTCAGCCTCCATACACAACCACAGATGGATAACCCACATCTCATACACCTGATCCCTGCCTCTGCCCGGCTTGTGTTTGTTTGTTTGAGAGGAAGACGCAGAGATTATGATCTTTTGTTGTTTTTTGTTTTTTTATTTTTAGGTTGCAGGGTGTGTGAGTTGTGTGTACGTGGGGTAGTAGTCCATTATGCATGTGATATATGACTTTCTGTGTGTGTGTTTGTGCGTTGAATGAAATCTATTTTTTTTGTGCATGTGTGTTCGGAGAGTGATGTGTACACGCAAAAATGTGTGTGCTGCAGTGTGACGGACTGCTGCTGGATCGGACTGATTTTCCCGGGGCAAACATTCAGTCTCTGCTCCATCACTCACTCACAGACTCAGAAATAAAATATGTTTTTGTGTGTGAGCAGCAACAAAACAAACACGTCCATGTTTGTATTCGTGTGCGCACAAAGACAAAGTTACAGTTGAGATATTTCGAGGTGGTGGTATTCATGCATGGCAGGGCTGTAGTGACATGTCATGGCACAATATTCCTGGAGAAACATTGCTAGCGTTAGTGGTGGTGGTGGGGGCCCAATGTGATATCTCTTCAATGGGGCCCAAAGTGTGTAGTTTTGCCTGTTCATGTTTATGTGTCTGTTTTTGTGATCCTGCATTTTTGTGCAAAACAAAAAAAAAGATTCTTTGCCATATGACATAAGAGCAATCCTCATTTGCCCGCAAGCACATGAGGGGAAAGGGTGAGAGAGAATGTGTGTGGTCATGCGCATGTGTGCGTGTGCGTAAGCTGAAGATACACTGAAACGTCAGCTATTTCCGAGAGTCCAATATTTTCCGCCACAGTCAACAGTTGCCTCAAGGCGCAGAGGAAGCTCCCATTTGGCTCTGAGTCTCCACTCCCTCCTTCATAACCCCCCCCCCCCCAAACACACACACACACACTAATAGACACACAAACCCACTAATAGACACACACACACACACACACACACACACACAAATATCCTCGCCTCCTAGGGTATAATTAAGTATTTGGAGGAACTGCAGTCAATAAAACAACGGAGAATGGTCGTCTCTTAAGTTTGATCATAGCGTCGGCTGACGAGTCTCTGGAGCACAGCACAGTTTAGTTTACCACACACACTCACACACGCACACACGCACACACGCACACACAATAAACAACAAGGCTTAACTCTGGTAATGTACCTGAACATGGTTCTTTAAGCTTATACAGAGCATCACTGACTGTAACTGTCCATTTTAAACAGTAAATGTGGAAAGATTTAGAATATTTTGATAAATATGTCGATGATGTTGAACACAGTGTAGAGTTTGGTAACAAAGATCTCTACTTACTGCAGCTTACTGCCCCCCCCCCCTCTTTCCCCTCCTGTTTCTGTCTGTTTGAGGAGTCTTTCTGAATAAGTAGTTTGACCCTTTGACCTGGCCCACACACACTTAGTACAACATGGCTCCACAAGCAGAGTCTTAATTCAATTTATCTGCTCTGAATTATTCATGAGAGAAATCACCTCACCGCAAACCATCTTCAGCATATCTGCGTGTGTGTGTGTGTGTGTGTGTGTGTCTCTGTGTGTGTCTGTGTGTGTGTGTGTGTGTGTGTGTGTTGTTTCACCTGTATTGTATTGTTATTATTATTATTATTAATGTGGATGTGTATTCAGCATAAATGCATGTGAATCTGTCTCTGTTTGTTTTCAGGGATCAAACGAAGCACATATTTTGTAAATGAAATCCTCTACATGATGCTGAGCTAAATCTTTATTCAAATTTAAAGCTCCTCCAGTGTAAAGGTCTGTGTCCATGTGTAGTGTGATTATAGATCAGGTCTAGCTTCTATATTAATACTGTGAAAGTATCAAAGCCTCAGTCCACAGAGAAATGCACACAGCCTGTATTCAGAAACTGAGCCTTAAAACCAGCCGTCAGGACTTCTGGAACTTTGTGATGTCACAACAAAGCACACATAAAGTTGTTCTCATTTACAATGAAAACTAAAAATGTTTGAAAATAGTGACTGAAATGCCGCCCATCAAGACAGCAGCCAATGGGATAAACCCAACATACAGCTGACTAAAGGTGTAACTCACTCACTCACTCACTCACTCACTCACTCACTCACTCACTCATCTACTGAAGAGACCGTTTCGAGGTTGCACCATTGTCAGAGTCCATTTTAACTTCCTCTGTCTCGTGAATGCTCTCTGGTGTGGACAGCTGGTCGAGCTTTTTAATGGGCCTGTTACCAGCAGATGCTGAATGGCGAGGCTCTGACCGGGAGTGTCTCCTTCATGGAGATTGATACCAGGCGTTTTGCAGCAGCTGCAGAAAGCGTGACCTGTGCCGCATCTGCATAAGGCTTATCCGTGTCGAGCCACGCGGGTCACTCCGACTAATGAAGCCATCAAGGCGGATTTTTTACAACTGAAGCGCAGAAAGGCTGTGAAGGAGCTGCACTGAGTAGCTGCTTGTCCTTCAGTGTCCTCCGCTGCTTTTTAGCTTTTAATCATAAGAATGGAACTAATCTGTTCGGCCCCTAAATGCAAAACTGAAACTGTGTTACCTCACTTGACTCCCACAGTGTTAACTGATACTGTCTGGTGCAATAGCCCCTTTTCACAGCAGGCTGTATGTCATAATAGGAATAGCACAGGTGTTACTAATAGTATTAACGGTGGCTCCGTTCTATTCAAGTGTCCTAATAAGCCCTGACAGTGTGACAGTGAGCCAGCAGGCGCAATAACAGGACTGTGATGCTGATGCAGATAAATGGAATTCAGCCATCAGTAATCGTATTATTTACACTTGTGCCTTTCCTGTTAAACCTACAGTAGCCTGTAATAATGGATCTAGGACTGACACTCGTTGTGTTTTTTTGTTATTGCAGCTCCTGCTTTAGATAAATGCAGTAATATTCTACAGGTCTGATCGACTCCCACCACGACTTGCTGACTCCGTCATCTGATGCAGACTCCATTAGACGTCGCAGTGAGTGTGCAGGAATTGTCCAACAGCAGTTTGAGAACTTGCAACATGTACTTTTATTTGGTAGTTTAAAGTGACATTTGACAACTTTTTTAAAACATATTTCTACAAAGTACATTTTGATTGCTCAATATCATGGTTACAGAATAATGACACTACCTGCATTTAGACTAGTTCCCTATTAGCTTCAGCGCAAAGGAAGTGAACCTGCCACTGTGCAACCAGAACAGAGAGAAAACACTGCTTTTGTTTCCCAGGTAGCTCTTGGTTAATTTCCCCCAGGTAGCGGAAATGATGTCGCTGGAGCAACCAGAGTAACTGTGGCCGGTTGGCCTTAGTTCTACCAGAGCAGCAGGAAACAAAACTACCTACTTATTAATACAACCAGGTGTTTTACTCTGCCTTCACCACAACACTGACATCTGGGTTTCTAGTTTCAACTGGTATTTCTTGCTTTGCACAGTAGCCAAACAAACATCCATGATTCAATCCGTTCCCTGGCAGTGACCCTCTGTGAGTCGTCTGTTGCCGCTGCAAGAATTGAACTAACTTGTACAATCTGATGGTTGTTTGTTTACCTGTTTTCCAGCCAATGAGACTGTGTGTGATGTGGGAGGAGATACGGTTGTGTTTTCTGCTTGATATAATTACAAAAGTCTGTTCAGGTGAAGAATTACCCGTCACACAGAATAGTTTTGTGAATGTATTTGAATATGATTAGTTAGCGCACAAAACACCTGTGTTACCAAGGTTTATTAGGTTTCACGATCTGGCGGCATTTTGTCATGTTTGAATTTATTGTCATGGTCAAAGTCAAAGGAAAAATACAGAATCAGTACACTTTGATTCTGAGTTTATTCTACACGTAGTTACTTCTGCATAGGTATCTGCTGATGATGAAATATATCAAGTTGAAACTGAAATGACGTGATGCTGAAGTCGACTAGTATCAAAACAACAGCTAACTCCTCTGAAGCTCAAGTTATTTGATGTGTGCAACTTCCCTGTTTATTGACCATCCAAGCCTGCAGTGTTTACGATACCTGGGCCAATTCTTATATGACAGACTTACTCCAGTAATAATTATCTCCTGCAGACAGCAGTCTGTCTGGCAGTGCTGCATATCTGGCGCAAAATGAAGAAGCAGACGGCGCCCTAACAAAAGGCAGAAAGGCCGCTGCCGGTATTGGCAGCTTCACAGTAAACTGGCAGCGGTACAGGAATACAGCAGCGAGGCGTCCAGTGCACTTGTTTCTGCCATAGACTGGAGCATTGACATTAATGATTATTAGGTTTGACCACTAGCGGTTGAGATGACGGTGATACATCCTGGTAACTGCATTAAGTGAGATGAAATGTTTGGGAGGAGCAGACAAGGCAACGGGAAAGAAGCATGAGGAGAAAAAAGATGCTTGGATCTTGATTGTACTGATTTTGCATCTGTCATCCATGTTTCCTAAAGGGAGCCGGAGAGTTATCCGAACTTTTTACTGCAGTTAACTTCAATAGACTTTCAACTTGCAAACACATCACAGTTCTCCACACACATGCTAGTTCAGGCAGATAATTGTCAATGAGGAGTGTAGAGGAACAGAACTGAATTGTTTTTATTTCTTGATTTATCCATTTTATTTCCCTACATACCAATAACCTCCATACGCCCAAAGCAGAACCAACCAGCTCATAGTGCAACAGTGGACCTGGTCGGGTCGCTGTGGTTTAAATATCACATCAGCAGCAGATCCAGGAGTGTGTGTTTTTAAGAGAAAGTAAAATTAAACTCTGAGTGTGAAGAGGGGGATTTGTGTTGTTGTGCAGCAGGAGCCACACAAGTGTTTCTCCGAGTCGGCGTGGATTGTTTCGTCTGTAGAAAACATCTGCTCTGCTCCGTGAGGTGGATGAGTGACAGACGCTGCAAAGATGCTTTAAAGAATGTTGGATGCTCTTGAGTTGGTCCCGGTTCCTCGGAGTCGAGCTGTCGTCGTCACTCCGCAATCTGTGCTGCACTGAGCTGGGTGTATGTGTGTGGGGAGTTACAAGGTTTACAGCCTAGAAAACCAAATACCAGCTCTGCGCGTGCAACACTGACTTAAATGTTCTTATATTGAAGTCGTGTTATAAATATGGCGATCCTGCACTCAGGCGGGGCTCCAGGCCCACTGCAGGAGCCCCCCAGTGAAGGAATTTACAGATGTTCCCTAAATGCCTCATATGCAGGTATCAGTAGACGTTAGCTACAGCACATATAATCAGGAGTCCCACTTAGGGCAACAGCAGTGCACTGTATAGTGTCTTTATGGGAGGTTTAAGGGAGGCTATAGGGCCATCGGGGGCCCCTTCCTCCCTTTGGGACCCCGAGTATTTGCCTCGTTTGCCTCTCCTGATGTTGCACCTCTGTAGTTGTAAAACAGTCTCTTTTCTAATTGCTAAACATCACAATCTTAATTCAGCAGTGGATTAAATTTTCATTATTTTGATCATCTCTTCCTGTTTTCCTTTTGCTTTGATTTTCTGACAACATATTATTCTTTTAGTCAGTGACCCGATGTCAGTGTTGTTGGGGACAGACGACAGTTCAATTCAGCTCCATATTTTTGAGAGAAGTTTTCAAGTGACATCAGGCTAATTAACTACTGAGTTGGCAGAGGAACATTTTCAACTGTCAGACAAATGCTTTCATGTTTGTTTTGCTCTGATTCATTTTGATTTGATCTGATTTGATTTTATTGATTGACTGTCAGGGCGAGGGCGGAGCGGAGCGGGGACGAAACCTGAAAAAGGCTGTCAGTAAGACGTCATATGACTGTATGACAGACGCACCAGTATGTCGAGGATGAAAAGCCTGTGGAGCAGGATAAAGAAGAAGAGCTGCATGCGGCTTAAAAGCCACACATTTTTGTTCCACGTGTCCTCCCGACCACAGGAAGTGCGTGGCCCTCGGCGCCGTCTCAGGCGGCAACTCAGTGCATTCAGTCGACCTCCAGCCTCTTCCAGATCACACAAAAGAGGGAGAGTATAGTGATGACCGGAGGCCATGTTGTGCAGAAAAGGCTGAATCACCCACAGTGGGAGTCTATTGACTGCTGAGATTATACAGACAGATCCTGAGGATGAACAGCGTTCATCACGTGGAGTCGGTCACACGTGGAGACGGGCAGACCGGTCAGCGGACTGGTGTCTTTCTTTAGTACTTAGCAACCAAAAATTTCAAAAGAAAAAGAGTTTGTACTGGCGGCCAACAACACACATAAATCTGTGTTGAAGTGTTAAATCTCTAAAGGTTATCGACCATTTTGGAAGAGGTGCAGTCCTGCAGCGCCTCGCAGTAAACAGTAACTGTACAGAGATGTAGACAGACACTCTGACAAACTACGGCTCAGTTTCTTTCTCCAATATCTTCAACAATACAGCAACAACACAGTTAATGCAGCTAGAAGAAACGTCACAGTCCTGCTGTTTTTCAAGTTTAACTCATCAGTTTCATTTCAGGTTTTTATACGTCACAAACCTAAAGAACCAATCCTGTCAACCTGTTCAGACAGGGGGGCGGGGCTAAATAAGAGTTAGCATTAGCACAACCAACAACCAAAACAGCATTAATAAATAAAAGATGCTAACTGCGCTAACCGCTCTGATCCGTCTGCTAGTCTTTGGGTCTGACTGAGTCTCTCTGATGTTTCCTCCTCTAACCATCTTGATACTCTCTGCTCCTTCACCTGTCCACCTGGAGCCAGCAGGTGGTGGTGGGCGGGGCATAAGGCCTGATCCAGATTTCTCAATCAGGAAGTAAGAGGAGATGAGCTTCAGACCCAGTTTCCCTCTCTTATTTTCACTTTTTATGCATTAAAACTAAAATATTAATCATAGCAGAGGATTTTTACAGAGTTTAAAACATCTGGAGAGGAACTTTAAAAGACGATGATGATAACTTCTTCTGGATGTGTAAACAGGCAACTTTTTATCAATACATTCACCCAAACAAACTTTATAAAATGATGATGATGCCAAAAATTAATCATTGCAGATCGAAAAACAACTATGACAACTAACACAAGAACTTAAAGTCACTGGTCAGCAACATACAAAAGAGAAAAACCAAAAGCAGCACAAAGACCGCGATGATAAACTGCTGCGACAGGTGCCACATCAGCACATCACACACACTGTTAATTAACACCACGATTAGCAAAGGCTTCTGATCCCTGCAGTGTTCACCTGTGGGACGTTACGCTCAGGTCGCCCCCTCTGTCCACCTCTATTATCATCTGCACCTCTCTCTCCGGTTCTCTCTCTCGCCTTCCTCCGGCCTTTTCTAAAATTCCTCCTCTCTCTTCCTGTTTGGTCATTTTCTTTTCTCTCTGCTGCAGGATTCTTCTTCATTTACGTCCCGGCTCCCTCCATCTCCCTCCGTTACATCTCCCTCTTCATTTCTGTCGCTGCTCTCCTCTTTTCTTCACCATATTCTTTATTTCTGTCGCTGCTTTCTTCTGCATTTATCTCATTTTCTCTTTTGCTCCCTGCTTTTCTCGGTCCATCTCTATTTCTGTCAGCCCTCTGTCTCTCTCTCTCTCTCTCTCTCTCTGTTTTATTCTCCATCATTACAATCCTTTTACTACCATCTTGATTTTCCCCTCATTCATTCGTTCCACTCCTCTCCTGTTTGATTCATGTGTCTTGACCTTTCTCGGTTTATTTCGCTCTCCTCTTTGTGAATTCATTCCTCGTATCTTCTCTTTGCTCCATCTCTGCATCTCTGTTTTGATCTCACTCATTCAGTCTTTGTTTTTCTGTTTTCTTCCTCCTTGTTATTCTCCTCTTGTACATCCTCTACATTATTCTCTCTGTTTTTCTCTCATTGTCATACTTTCTTCTCTTCCCTCTCCATGTTTACTCTCTTCTCTCGTCTCTGTTGTTCTGCATTTCCTCTGTTTTTCACCACATTCCTCTTACCTTTTGCTTCTAATCTCTTTCACTTTGTCTCTTTCTATCTTCCTTATCTCCAGCCCCTCCTCCGTCCCTCTCCCTCTCCCTGTCACCCCCCTCTTTTCCATGATTTAGACGAGTGTTATTTCCCTTGTGGCGAGCGTTCACCTGAGCCTGCTGGCGGCTGCTGTTCTCCAGCCTCCATGCATTAAAGCAGGAAAAGGTGCAAAGCAGCTAAACAACACTTCATTCTTTCTGACCTCTCCACAAACACATTCCTTTCCTCTTCAGAGACAAGCTTTTTCCATTATGTTTTTTTCCTACTACAGTTATTTTCTTCATGTTGTGGCGTCAAAACATTCAGTTAAAAATGAGCCATTAACACGGCTTTGAAAATGTTTATGGGACGAGTCTGAACGAACGGATTATGTGGCACAAACAAGAGCTAGAAACATTTTTTCATCTTTATCAGATGAATGTGTTTCTGTAACTCTGTTAACTTACATGTAAGTTCTGCTGTAGCTATAGCTAACGTTAGCATTAGCAGCTGTTTACCTGCCAGTCTAGAAGAAACACTGCAAACTTTACTCACCAACAGCTGTCTCCAGAGGTGGAAAGCAACACCAATGTTAACTCTTGTCTCTATCTACTGATGTTAGCATGCTAACCAGCTAGCCTGAAGACGTGGCGCTGCTCAGAGGGCGTATAACAGCCTCTTGTCTAGCAACAATCACCACCGCCTGACCAAACTGACGTCCGTGTCCGCTGAAGAGCATCGACGAAACGCAGGTTTTTAACCTGAAAACTGTTTTATTCAGTGTTTCTACTGGTTTTAATCTCCTGGTCTGTTTGTTGTGGAGAGGAAGAGACCTCTGACGATAATTCAGCTCCTGGTAAAAACCTCCTGATCCACACTGAAGGAATCCAAACCAGGAGAAGCTGACAACAATGGTGAAGACAACTCCGATGATCCCACACTACTTCACATCATCATTTTGATTGACCCCTAGTGGCAGAAGTTACATTCTGTGTGTTTTAAAGTTTTATTTCTCCAGCAGGAACCAGTGGGCCCCGGGCTGCCAGTACTTGAGACAGTCGACAACAACAAAAAATCCATCCTAGCTGAGAATAAAATGCTCTGATGTAATTCAGGGGGTGAAATGCAAAGGTGCCGATGTTCCAAATCTGTAGCCTGCAGCCTGTATTCATCGTCAAGTAGGAGCTCTAATTATCACCTCAAGAGCCTCTAAATCCTCCCTTTCAATGATTGGATTAACACTCTGAACTCTGATCGAACTTCCCCCTGAAGTTTTCCGTTAAGCAGAAACTAAGTTGCAAGAAAAGAACATCTGTATGTGCGTCCTCAGTCAGCAGCACGCAGGTCTCCATCTGTCGGTGTGAAGCTTGAACTGAAGCGTGTCTCTGCTTGGTCACATTTTTACACCATTACAGTACCATTAAAAATTGGGATGCATTACGCCTCCTATCATCCCCATTATCCTGTTAGTGAGCGTGGCATATTTGCTGTCGTCAGAATCTTGACTTTCATTTAAAACCAAGCCGGCTGATGGAGAGCAAAGTTTATCTAATCACATTACAGCCTCTCGTTCTGTTTGGACTAATGACTGAGCTTTAAGGGGTTTAAACCTGTTAAATAGAAAAGGGGGGGGGTTATTCTTTGAATCTGGTTTCTCCAGGTGAAGCTTGAGATCAAAATACTTTGGTTTATGACCAAATATCTGCAAAACTAGCTGTACCTTCTGTATAATATACATTAACAAATGTTAGCATGCTAAACATCATCTCTGCTAAACATCAGCATGTTAGCATTGTCACTGTGAGCGTGTTAACACGCCAACATTAGCATTTACATCAATTTACAGAATACATTTTTAATACATTTTTAATGCATTTGTATAAAGAAATGAAATAAACAGGGATATATTTTATTACAATGGGATTTTTTAATCAAATTTGATCATTTTAAAAGTTGCATCATCATAAGTTCTAACTGTGGAGAGAATAAAGTACTTACTGAAAACGCTGCGGTGTAAATACGTAGAAGAAAGAGTGAAATAAGTAACAGGACGTTCATCTACAGTAACAAAGAATAGAGAAAACGAGAATAAAAAACAGGGCGAGAGAAGAGATGAAAATGAGAGAGGAGACACCGGAGGATCCTTGAAAGTGTGTGATGAACGACTGCAGCAATATTTTCAGCTTCCCTGAAAACTCTTCACGGCTCATAAACTCCCAGGAAGAACAGAAAACGTCTCTCTGTTCTCTCGCTCACTCCATCCCATCATCCCTCAGATAGACCGCCCGTCCCGGCCGGCCGACTCCTTTTTTTTGGATAAAGAAAGAGAGAGAGTGAAATGGCCTTCTGTTTCATTGTTTTATTTTATTACTTTCATTTTCTTGTTTTTATACGTTCATTTCTCAGAGGAGGGCGATTCATCACGATGGAGGAGAGCAACAAAAAAAACCCCCAAACTCAGAAGGTGGAGGATGATTTATCGCTTCCCCCTCTCTTCCTCTCTTTCTCTTCCTCTCTTTCTCTCTCTGCTCCAGTTTCTTTCCTCCTACCTCTCTTCCTCTCTCCCTTGTGTTGCTTCAGAAAGAGCAGAAGACCAAGAGAGGAAGGAGAGAAGTGAACAGGGGAGAAGGATTGAGAGAGAAAAGGGAGGGAGCCTGATGTCTGAAAATTTAGTCGAAGTGAGCTCAGTGTGGTAAAATGTAAATAAGCTTCATGCACAGAAAGTGCAAGGTTTGCTTTACATCTTCCTACTAGCATTGCAAACATGTACTGCAGTACAGTTACAAACTTACCACAAGAAGGCTGGAGATTTTGCAACTGCAGCAGGGGACCAGGAGCAGCTCAGCTTCCCTAAAAGAGACCTGAGCTCCCCTGGGTGGTGAGTGTGGGCACTCCTGCTGGAGCTGAGCATATCTTATAATAAAAACATGTTGTGTCGAGTCTAAAATATTCTTCAAATAAAGCTGGTGGGAATACAGGTATGTGTGCTGTGTTTTCTTTGCTCCTTTTTGTCCTTTTCTGTATTTTCCATCTGTTTTCTGCAGGTTAAAAAGCAGCGCAGATGACATGTGAGATGCCAAGTATGACCCTGAAATCCCTATCAGATGATAATCAAGTGGCGAAGATGCCGTGATAACTCCCCTCTGTTTGGATTCGTTCGCTACGAGATGTGTGGAGAATGTGTTTTGTTAGTCTGTGCTGTTGATTCTTGTTCATCTGCCGCACTGATCCGCTGATTCGAGTCAGCATCTTTGGCATGAGGGGAGTGTTGTGTGCCGAATTGAAATGGAGTAGAGAACACGCCCAACTGGCGCTGTGCAGGTCGGGTGTTGGAGCGCACCCACCGCTATCCAGCTAATACAGGTGCAACATGTTCAGCTGATTACAATAAAATAATAATAATAATAATTGGTTAAAAGTAATATGCTGCCTATATTCCACATAAACAGATCTAGTAAAATCAGCCTGTCTTGATGACGTTATTTGAACAACACATAGATTTGTTAATTCAATTTATTCATCTTTAATTGAATTCAAACGTTTGTCCTTAGTTAGTTTAGTCAACGTAATTAAATTTTCCTCACATTGGTCAAACAGTTTGGTTCAACAAAATTCAGCCTTATGAACTAGTGCCAGTTTTGCCTGTTCTACTAAGGCCACTCTTGATTGAACTAATATGGTTTTTACCAGATTTACTGTTTCAATTAGTGTTGTTTTCATTGATAGTACTAAGAGCATTCATTTAAAACAATTTACCACTAATTAAAACAAGGTAGAACATGTAGAACCGTGTAGAAAGTGTATGTTTGAGCAGATCAGCCAGTCGATCTCGGTCAGATCCCCAATATCTGGCCAAACTATCTGTCTTCCTTATGGGTTGACAAAGTATATGTGAAACCTATTACATGTCTGTCTGTCCTAAAAGAGGCATCTCCTTTCTCTTGCGCCTCCTGAGGTTTCTCCTTTTTATCTGAGGTGCAGTTTTGTTTTGTTTAGTTTTTAGTTTCTCTGTTTTCCTTATCTTAAAGTTAAAGGTGACAGAGGAGAGAAGGCGTCATGTACAGTACAGACTGTACAAATTTCATGGCAATCTTGACAGCGATTGAGAAAATACTCAGTGTTGGATGCACTGACAGACTGTTAAATAAATATACTGTATAAATAGTTGTTTAAAAAGTTAGGTCTTTGTGCTCTACCAGCGCAACACTATTCGGGTATATGCGAAAAGTCTGTATGAGTTTCATTGGCATGTTTCAGAGAGCCTGTCTCCAGAGAGAGGGGGAAGAGAGGAGGAAGGTGATGTGAAAGGAAACCAAGAGAAATGACAGGAGGAGATGAAAAAGGAAGATTTGAAGAGTAAAGGAGAAAAGAAATGAAGCAGCAGGATGGGAAGGAGTCGTACAGGAGAGGAGAGAGGCGATGAGAGGAAGGTAAGGAGATTGGAGAGAGAGAGTCTTGCTCATGTCAAATTGATGATATAACATGTTAGTCCCTTGCGGATGGTTTTAATGACGCATCGGGCTGAGTCACACAGATCCTGCACTTACTAAAAATGTGCATCTGACGTGACATCCAGCTATACTGAAACTCACAGGGAAAAACCTTCCACATCTCTGCTTACTACAAAATCTGTGTAGTGTTGGAGTCAGGACCGAGCTCTGTGTGTTCAATGCCACTGACGACAAAACTCTGCAATATCTTAAGTCATCGACATGCTGCCTTGACATCCTCCCAACAAACTTTCTCAAAAATAATAATAATAAATAATAATTATAGCTGCTTGGCAACAGACCTACTGCATATAGTTAACAGCACCCTCCTATCAGGCTTTTTCCCAAAGGTCTTAAAAACTTCAGTTATTAATCTTCTACTAAAAAAGAGTAGCCTGGACGTGTCTGTAATTAGCAACTATAGACCCATATCAAATCGACCCTCTATAAGTATAATAATTGAAAAAGTTGTCTACCGACAAGTTTTTGACTTGAAATAGTTTTTTAGAAACTCTCAGGCAGGGTCTTAGATTGGTTTAGGTGTTAGCTGCAAATCAGGACTGTTTCCTTTGGTAACCACACATATGCCATATGCCAGCTAGCATAACGTGTGGAGTACCTCAAGGTTCAATACTGGGACCTCTCCTATTTAACCTCAATATGCTCCCATTAGGCCGAATTATGCATATGCAACTATGCAGATGACACTCAATTATACATAGCTCTGTCAACAAGCTACTAGCTAAGGGTAGACTACAAGCTGCCATAAGAACAAATGATTAGCACGTGATGTTGTCTGCAACTTCTATTTTCTTGTTTCTCTCACTCATGTCTTCTGGATTTTTTTGAGACCTAGTTTTCTCCCTGTGCCTCAGGTCCAGTTTCCTGTTCCCCCACAGACAGTCACACTCAGTTCTCTCCCTCCATTCACAGTTTGGATCTTTGTTTCTCTGCCTCGTTTAGTAGATACCTGTCAGCTTGCCTTGCTCTGCCACCCTCATCCAGTCTGCCACCTGTTCCCCTCCCACTGCCATCTCCAAACAACCCCCACAACCCAACGCCAATTACTGGTTTCAAAATAAAAACATATATTAATGCTTTAGGGCCTAAGTACATTTCTGACTTGCTTCCACACAGTGTTTCGGACGAGTTCATCAGCAAGACTCAAGTGTTTCTCGACTTGTTTTGTCATGCACAGTGCTGAGGTGAAGTGCAAACCAGTGAGGAAATACAGAGGCTGTATGGCTGGATGTCAAACAGCCATCAAGCAGGTAGAAGCTGGTAACTTAACTTCCAGGAAGAGCAGCTCAGTGTGTGACTGTAGAGGCTGAGTCAGCAGCAGCGGCGGCCTGCTACTACAGCACTTCACCTGTAACAGCAAACTCTCACTCTGAGCCACTTAAATATGCAAACTCTTATTGTTATTCTGCTTTCAGTGGAGAGTTTGTGTCACATAATTATCTACGTGTTTCAGAAGTTTTTGACACATGACAAGAAACCCTTTGTGAATGTAAACTTTTAAATAAGCCTTTCCTCAATATGACATTGTTTTAGGAACAGGATGCACATTCAGACTCCAGGTGGTAGATTTTAAATAAAAGTCCAAATTAAACCACCACCTTCATACAGACTCAAGGGGTAATTAAATGCAGCTGAGGGAGGCAAGTAGCAGGTCACACGGCTGACGAAGGGTTGAAACACAGCTGTGCAGAGCAGAAAAACACTCTGAGATCACTTTGCGGACAGGTGAAGAATAGGTTGACACAGTATTAAGGACACCATAGATATATTAATTCTATTGTGCTTTCTGGATGTTTTCAGACTTGGCCCAAATAATGAGCTAAGTCCAATGCTTGGTGCTTCAGGAAGGAGAGCTGCCAATGCTTTTGCACACAAGAATCTTCCAAGTTTTATACTGTGCAATACACATTCGTAGAAATACAGTTTACTGTCTTTGTTGTGTAAGCATAGAGACCATTAGACAGCTGCTCATTATTGTGTGCTTGTTATTTTGGTCTTGGTGCCATGCAAATACATGAAAAAAAAATGTAGGTGCAACACCAACAAACAAGGTCTTTATTTATTTTCTAAGAGCTTTCCTTGCTCACAGTCACAGTGCTCCAACTCCAGAGCGTCACAGACTTTTAATTTTTTGTCTAACTCCCTCTGTTGGATATGTAATTGGTCATAGCAATTAGTACGAAGCTTGTACTTTATTGTAAATATAAAATGAAAACACTGCAGGTGTCAAACATTCAGCGGCAGGTTTTGCAAATGTTTTATCAGGTAGAAAATAGAGTCAACGCAGCACTTTTTATTTGCTTGCCTACTTTTAATGACTGCTACTGCTAAAAATGAACAGCAAGCTTTCTAGAACAATTCATGAATATTTCCCAACTTTTACAGAATAAATTTCTCTCCTTCTTCATTTTTAATTTCACAGACATCGTATGAACTTTCAAGGAGATTTTTGCCTGGAGACCTTGTTAATTTCTGGGCCTGATTCAGTACATGCTTCAGTACAAAGTACAATGTGAGATATCAGTGCCCATCTCCAGAGGGCCATTGTCCTTAATTAGAAGTGTGGTTATCTCCTTCGTTCTGCCCTTCATCATTACCAGCTCCTCTGCTTCACACAGCGGCTGCAGGTCACTTTCAGTTCAGGCCATTCAGCTGAAGATGCAGAAAAACTAGTTCACCTGCAGATTTGTCGGTGGCAGGAAAACCTCAGGTTGCTAATGAGATGTGTTAGCAAACTGTTGTTTACCTGCAGAGATGTGTTGGCAAACAGCATGAGGTGAGCTATCTGTGACAGGCAGACGATCACAAATATGACAACACACCCACTTTGTTTTCAGGAAAAATATTAATACGCAGAGAATCAGAAAGTCACTGATCTAACTGCAAAAATTTTAAACACATAATCCACTGAAATCAGAACTCTGTATAAAAAGAGAAACTATTCCCACATTTTTCTAATGTGGACATAAACACACACATTAAACAGAAAACAGTCACTGCCCTCAGCCACGCCACAAGCCCCGCCCACCTGGACCCACCTTACAGGATTTGGTTTCTCTGAGGGTTTTTAACTGAAATCTGCTGTATTTTTATTGGATCACTCAGAAAACAGTCAGCCAATCAGAAGAGAGGCTCAGAGCCTCCTCTCTTCTGATTGGCTCACCGACCTGTCGTTACTAGAGCTGCAGAGAGAAGCCTGAGAGAGGAGATGTAAAACTACACTGAGATGGTTTTTGATTCTTAAAACTAATATATCTTCTTATGGATCAACACTTCAAATAAAACACAGAAGAAGAAGAAGTTATGGAGCTTTAATCCAACATAACGCAGATCTGCGTAAACAGCTGAGACACTGGAGATGTATGAAGCTATTCAGGCAGAATGAATGAAAATATTTACAATATGCGGGTGAACTGTGGCTGTGTGGTGCTTTCAATTCACATTGATATTTCAACTGCACAGATTCTACTTTAAGCAGTGGATTTATATATCAGCCCATATCTGGCTGAGATACTAAATGTTATTCTACAGAAGGAGAGGCTGCACAGAGAGCTACTGGGTCTGAGTTTGGCTGAATGTGTACTGTCTGTTGTTGTGCTGATGTTGAACGGCTCTGCACTGTAGATGTTGTCGCTCGGCGTAGGACTGCCTAAATTCAGGAGGGTTAGGAGTCGGCCGGGCGTTTCAGCCAATCACCGCTCTCTGTTTCGAGCAGCATCCCGCGGCCCGGTGATGAAGCCATTAAAAATGCCTGGCTGAGGCCAGATGGTCTGTCATTGAGGATAGAAAGGGAGAGGGGAAATGGGAGGGAGAGAAAGAGGAGATGTCAACTGGGGAGATGGGAAAATGGAGTGAGGGAGAGAAGGTCAGAGACAGACAGAATAAAGGAGAAACAGAAGGAATGAGGAAAAGCAGCTTGTCATAGCAAAACAAAATTTTTAATGTAGAGCATCATTAGATTAGGGAGTCTCAGATTTAGTTCAGTTTCTAGTTACATTTTTTATTCTGCGTTTTATTCTATTTTTTTCTCTGTGTTTTTTCTCTTATTTTTTTCAACCTTTTTGTCATTTATGTGGCCAAAAAAAATACATTAACATTATAGATAGATTTTTAAAAATTAATATATAATTGATGTAAAACTAAAAGATAAATCTGAGAATGTCTTTTATAAAAACAACATTTTATTTATTTTATTTGATAAAATTAGATGACATTCAGTTCAAAACTAATTAAACAGTGATGGTTTGTTTCTTGGTCTTCGTGTCGTCAGTGGGAAACAGACTGAACATCTTTGTTAAATTTAGTTTCCTAATTCTGGCTCTTAGCTGCATTAAAACCGTGTTTAGAGGAATAATTCTGTCTGTGTTCGTCCTGGTTCGCTTCATTTTCCTCATTAGCTCATCATGGTCAGAAGACAAGACAAGCTGATGTTGTACACTGCTTACACACACACACACACACACACACACTCACACACACACACACACACACACACACACACACACACACACACACTCGGTTTATTTAGTACACATGGATATGGATGATGGGTTTTTGCAGTGCAGCCTGTTAAACTGTCTGAGTGTGTTAAACAGAGACAGAGCTACAGACAGGACATGAACGGATTAACGTGGGAATTAATGAATGAATGAATGTTGACATGTTAATAGTTGATCATTAATAAACGAGTGAGGTATGATTGATTAACATAAATGAACGGAGGAGAGTCCTTGACATTGAACCAACTACTAAATGAGTGAATAAATGAATGTAATGATAATGAAGTCATGTGTCTGTAATTACAGTAAATAAACAAGCTAGAAATGATACTGCGGTCGCTCAGGATGTTTGATTCAAGGAATTAATGAACAAATGAGAGAATTAATAAAGTGATTGCGAGGCGTGAATAAGCATGAGTGAATGAATCTGCCATCAGATGATTAAAGTAATGTATGAATTCATTAAATGATGAATGAATGAGTGTGCAAACGACGAGACAAACTGCCACCAACTTGGTGCCAAGTGCTTTGAATGTGAATGAATAATTATTCATTGAAAAACAGAAAGAATTAAAAGACGCCTTCAACGCAAAAGAACAAAGTCGACAGCTGGACTACTACCCTGAAAACCATGAGCTAACCAGTGAGCTCATTCACATTACATGAGCTCACTGGCTAGTTAGCTTGAATGCTAACTTGTACAAGAGTACATGATTATGTGTGAGGATACTGTGTCAACTGTGATGATGTTATGAAGCTTTTATCTTAGAGTTTTAGCTGTTCTTAAAAACTGTGCAGGCAAAGCAAAAACAATTACTGGAACAACTGGACAATGTTTTATTGTTTATTTATCCATAAATCATCTATTTATATTCAATAATGCAACGATATAAATAAAGTTGAAGAACTACTGTGACTTGACTCTGAACATAAGGTGAAAGTTGAATTCACCTGGAGGCTCATGAGAGTGAAAGTGGAGCAGAGGTCTGTGTGTCCACTGTTGGAGAGGCCAGACGATGCTTTGTGGCATCAGGCAGGTCTGTGGGGAGGAGTGATGTAAGATGGTCGAAATCTCCCGTTTAACCTCTCGTTAACTTTCTGCAACCTGCCCGTCTGCTAATGCAGGGGCCCAGGGCCTCATCTGCAGCCAACCTGGGGCCTTCGCCATCTCTCCCCTACATGTATATATGTCAGCACTTCGCTCTTTGTGCGCCCTTCAGGATGTGACCCGGATACACACTTAATCCGTCATGGACCCACGAGGTTAAAGCATGCAAATGGGGAAATAATGTTTGTGGTTGTAGGCAGAAATTGGGCTGTACTGTTCTAATGCTGTAAGTGTAAACTAGGCTGCAGTGTTTCAGTTCAAAGGCAAATACAGGATTCAACTTCAGGGATGAAATAAAGAGGAAATAATGAATTAAAAATCAAGGTTATGATTATATATAAAGCTGCAATGTTAAAGCTTCAAACAAGCAGAGATGACGCTTATATCTGTAAAATTAAAGTTGAGGCTCAAGCTCTCCGGGTTACAGTTGCATAAAGTAATGTAGTAAAGAAACACAGCGGGCCTTCCAACAGTCTCCAAGGTTCATTACTTAAATTTCAGTTTTAGTGCTTTTCTCTGTGAGCGTTGACCCTTTTAATGTTTGCGATCTAGATGCTGACACTCATTCAGCTCAACGGCAACAATCTAAATAAAAAATTTAAGATTCAAGGTTCAGCACGGATATAATGTTTTAACTTTTGAGATTAAGGATGTAAATGGGGCCGTAAGAGGCTGTCAAATGCTCGAGGCTGTCAAATGCTCGAGGCTGCAGTATTTCAACTGGATGAGAGTACAGTGGCTGTAATGCTTGAAGGATAAGTTTAGGGATGTAATGTTCACAGGATGGAAATAGGACTGTGATAGTCAAGGTTAAAGCTTAACACTCCGACACTACCAGTGGTAGCATGGCATATAGAGTAGAATAAGAGTGCTATGATCACGTTTGTCATTTAGGTTTCCATTCATTTACCAACATCAATATAAGGAAAGTCCCTGTGGAACAGCGCGTTCACAGTAGCATCACTATTCCTAGCACTAACACCTGTGCTTTCACCATAAAAATGTGTTGTTGTCAACGCATTAAGTGACCCTGCTAACCATGCTAACGATAAACTGAAGCTGTATATTAATAGCTATGTTTGGGCAAAATAGTGTGTGTGTTTGTCCACTTTGTTCTGTATGATACTTACAAGTTTACTACACCTGGTGTTTGCTAGGAGCTAGCTACAAACTTTAAAGCAGCTATTTTTAAATTCTGCTGTTGCTACATCGACAACATTAGCGTAAACAAATATTTACTCTTAACAGTCTGGAAGAAACATTGTGAGTTCAACATCACCCTTTTTCTTTTTTTGCTTCCATTTCTATCACTTTTCTTTTACTGAATTTAGCCAACCGGTGCTAGCTGCTAACCAGCTAGCTGCTAACCAGCTAGCACCAGCCGTGTCGAACTGTCTCGTCACTTTCTGATACAGTGTCACTGTGGCGTCCAGTCTGTCCTGAAGTAGTATTAAATCCCTTCGACTGTAAACACATCAGTGATTGAAACTCTTGTCAAGGCTGGTAAGTAAACAGCTGCTAATGCTAACGTTGGCTATTTAGCAATGGTGAAACTTACAAATTATGTCACACCACTGTTCAAGTCTAGAGGATGAGAGACTGGTAGTAAAGTTAACAAAAAAATTCTGATATATATGTATATTTGCTTCCAAATGTAGGTTACTATGAACAGTGACAGTCCACTTCAAATACTCTGCATTAAAATGTACAGTTTACCTGCTAGCTAGCCAACTAGCTAGCAGGTAAATCTACCAAAGACGGTGATGTTTGCTAACATGCAGCAGCAAAGAAACTGCTGATGTAAGTCTTGAGCATGTTAAATGTAGTTCTAACATTTTGAACATACCTCTTGTAAAATATAAATAACCAACTGTTTTTGAAAACATACAAACAAGGTTTTTCATCTTGGATGTGAATGCATAGTGTTGCTGCAAACTACAAACCAGCCACATATTAATGTATTAATGTTATTTAATATTTAATGTCAACTTATCATTTCATTTCTTTTTTTATATTGGCGTTACAGGGGTGAGCTGATGGCTCATATAAAAATGTAATGTAAGGTTATAATGTGTATGTTGGGAGCTGTATAGTAACATGAGCAAGAATTACTTTCAGACTTTCAGCACGGTTCCTTACAGTGATTCTGAGTCACCAGAATAAATACAGAAAATGATCAAATGTTGCTGCCGTCTTGACATTGGAGAGGAAGAGTGAAACGACAGGCGCAGGTTCAGACGCTCGAGACACATCAGTTTCCTTCGTGAGTCAGGTTTGTCAAATTGCTCTGTGCTGTATTCAGAGAGCTGCCAGAATCTAATCTCAAAACACTGTTCACCATCTCTGACGAGAGCGAGAACCAGACAAACAGCCAGACGGGGAACTCAGCAGCCGGCCAATCAGTCTGGCATTCAGTCAGTCACTTTCACTTTTATTTTAACTGTCCAACCATCCTTCAAAGAACTAATCTGATCAACCTCAAACGGTTATACCATAAGTCAAGTACTTTTTTACTATACAGCGCTTAAATGATCTCAGACTTTACTCTTTATAATATTATTTACAGGGACTCAACTTTCCTTCATCACCAAACACTTGGCGACAGTGGTAATGAAAATAAAAGGGTGGAATAAGCAAAGAGCCAGCAAACCAAACAACTTACAGCCAGCCAACCAGAGTTTCTGATGCTGGGAAACACACACTAACACACACACACACATACACACATACACAAACACACACACACACACACACACATACACATACAAACACACGCACACTCCTATAAGACCAGCATTTGTCATTCTGAACATCTGCTGCAGCCGGTGATTGTTTATCAAGCCTGGAATGATGACAGAATCTCTAATGACCTGGAGACGTTTAAGGGACAAAAGACCCTTTGAAAAATGGAGATTGGATTTTACTTATGAATCTGATTGAGACCAACAGGCTGCAATAATATTCGACTCTTTGTGATGTTTATACATCGCCCTTCCTTCACCCCCACCCATATCCCCTGAGACTCGACAGACAGTTTGTCCATGAAAGTTGCCTCGCTGAACGATCCATTTTTACCAGACCTCACATTTGTAAATAGACCAGGTAGCACATTAGAAAGGCGAGACTGAATTATGGCCTCATGCAGAAAAACAAAGCTCGCTCACGACTCCTTGCAGTTTCAATTACTTATCGATGGGTGTTTGCGTTTGTATCTGAGTATTCCTGACTGAATGAAGCCTTTATGCAAACATCCGTGTTTCATGCATCCACATGTGTGCAGGACTGCATGAATATTTGTGTGTGTGTGTGTGTGTGTGTGTGTGTGTGTGTGTGTGTGTGTGTGTGTGTGTGTGTGCTCATTTGCAATTCAGCTGCTGTCCGTGCAGCCAAAGTAAGATTTGAATAAAAAGAAAAAAGTAAGAAATACTGTAACACTATGCTAATAGAGTGCTCTGTTTATGAGGGAAATATGTATTCAGCGAAAGCAGGAAGGACTCTATGCATCTATAAATTACTTTGGGGGCTCTGCTGCCTCTCTCAGGGATGCTGATGTATCACAGAGAGAGAGAGAGAAAGAAGGAGAGAGAGAGATTTGAGTGTTTGTGTTGTGAAAATCTCCTGAGATGAAAAAAAGCAGAAAAAATTAGAGACAGTCAAAAAGAGAGAGAGAGAGACAGAGAGAGAGAGGGGAAAGATAAATGGAGAAAATGAGAAAACAGATGACAGAAGAAACTACCAATTCCAACTGCTCTGAAAGTGTTGGATTGATGCCCTTGCATCTTTCTTTTTTTTTTTTAATCATCATTTCTTCATTAGTTTGTAGGGGCGATTATACCTTTATCATAAAACAACTGCGTCAGTCGCCCAGAAGTGACGGACGCGACAAAGCTCTCTCGCAGCTGTTGTAATTATAAGTCTTGTCCATCTGGAGCAAACCAGGAAATAGTGTGAGGTTGTTATCTCAAATTGGATGGACATTAGTGAGCCCTGTAATTTCAGAGGTCAAAGTTCATTCACACCAAACGGATCAATTTGCAACCAGAAGCAAATGTGTCTCGCCCAGTTCCACGCAGACATGAACAGGAAGTGGAGTTCGGTCTGACTTCACCTCAGCTCCTAAGCCGCCGTTCTTCTGCTTTTTTAAATGCATTTAAAAAAGTATTTTAGATTCTGTCATGGTGACGCCTGCAGCTCTGCCTCCTCCCTGATCTCTGGCCCTTCTCTTCCCACTTCCAGTCAGTCTTGGTCTGGAGTTTTTTTTTCCTGCTTCACCCGCTGCGTTTCTTCCTCCTCCAGAGATCACCTGACCCAGTCACCTGCCTGCTCAGCTGTTCTTCCTCCAGTGTCAGACCCTGGTTCAGCCTCTCGAGCTACAGTCGCACGCCATGGCATCACATCCGTCTTTAGGGAAGAGTCACTGTACTACAATGATCAGTATACAGTATGTACTGTGTATAGTATGGACTGACTAAAGCCTGTTTCAGCCTCCTGGCCACAGTCGATATGTGTCTCTGCCTCTTAAACCGAGTGTCTATCAGCTTCCTAATCTTAGACTGTGCCAGATTTTATATCTGAACTCTTCTCTGAGTAAAGAGGCTGTCTGACGCTGCTAGGCTGCCGTAGTGTTCGGCCATTCCCGTCTGCCAATTCCCTCAGTTCCTGTTTCCCGCCTGTGCCCTGGTACCAGTTCTGATTACCTCTTTAATGATTGTCTGATAGCTACCGATTTTTAAATTAGGTTGTTTGGTCTGTCTATCTGCATGCTGCCAGTTCTGAACCTCTTTATTTGATCTTTGAACTCAGGGACCTCTGGCTTTTACTCTGAAGACTCGGCTCGACTTCAGAATCTGGATCCTCGTCCATGTTGCTGCACAAAAGCTTATTTACACACAATATTACGGTGCACCCGGCCATGAGTGTGAGACTGTAAATCTCTCTATATTGTTTGTGTAACACCATGGTGCATCTGTCAGTGGTTGTGTGTGCGTGACTGTAACTGTGCGCATCAGTGCAAGAACAGGGATAAAAGCGAATAGAAGCGATGCCTGAGATTCCTCCATCTTGTGTCAGTTTTACTCTCCTGTTTCACCCTCACCCTCTTACCTTTACAGTCCTCTCCTTTTATCTTTCACTCGCTCTCTGTTCGGCTCTCACAAAAATGGGCTTTTTCTGTGCGTTCATATTTATTTCGAAGTGATACAAGACACATTAGATTGAAAAATGAAATACAAAAATGAACAAGAGCAAAATCTGCTTGGGTGGATGGGTGCTGGGTCGCTTGGCTAACTGGCCGTGGTGCTGATTGCTCAGTTGCTTCCTTGATTGGCGAGTTTATTGGTAAGTTTATTGATTGGTGTAGTTTGGTGACAAGCCGGTGAGTGGGTTGGGTTATCTGGCAGGTTGATCGGTTTGGTGCAAGGTTAGCTCTTTGATCGGCTGATGGCGGTTTGATCAGCGTCTCTGCTTGATTGGTTGTTGCTGCTGGTTAATTGGCTGACTGCTGACTCCACCTGCCACGCTACAAACACGTCAACGGCGTAACCACAATGTCAATGATTTTTATACTATCCCCTCGCCTCAAGGTTTCCATGGTAACATAAAACCACAGGGTCCCGAAATACACTGAGAGTTGAGGTATGTCAGTTTCCTGCCCTCTCTTTCTCTCTTTCTTTCTTTCTGTCTCTCTGTCGACCGCTGTCTCTCAGGATCAACCTTCCTATTCTGTCCTCATTCCACAAGGAGACAAAATAAAGAACAAGTGCCGCCGAAGGCTTCGGGAAACAAACCTCAGTGATTTCACTTGAGAACGGACCTGCCGGAGCGAGGAACAATACCAACCAATACAAGCACTCTCCAGTCTAACAGACAGGAAGCAAAATAGGTTCTGATTTGTCTGAACGCGGCCTTTGGCCTTGTTAGTCTGTATCAGTGGCTCGGTGACAGGCTGGTGAAGGCAAGGGACGTTTTTTATCATACTGTAGCTGAGCACCAGGGACACGGTGACAGAGGACAGGGGACGGGAAAGTTCTCTGAAGACGCTGCTGATTCCTCCGATGACACATGGGAGTCATTTGAAACTGGTGTGTCAGGAAGGAATTTAACTTTGAGGAAATGTCGGCAGCAGTCATCTCTGAGCCATCGGTCAACAACCCTTTCAACACTTGGTCATTTAGTTTTTGGGGAAGCTAACGACCTAATTTATTTCCTCTGTTGGGTTTCTTTATTTAATCATCTGGCAGCCATGTCATTTGGGGAAGATACCTCCGAGCATTTGTTCAAACTGTTTGGATGTTTTCACAGATATGTCCAGCATCATTGCCAATGTTACACTTCATAAGACGAAGACCGATAAAATCCACACAGTGCACCAACCAACAACTACAACCAGAGTTTATGACAGACACAAGAATAAATTATTTCTGATTGGTTCATAAATGCCCTTCAGCTCTGCCAGCGTCTCTCAGCAGCTTCTTCTTCCTCTTACTTGTGTTTCCTCTTTTATGGACGTATGTAATCAAAGGTGCTTGACTGGATTGAAATCACAAATAAACAAAAGTGATATAAAATATGTCCCTAGAAACATGACAGCATCTGTCACTGAAGTAAATAATGACGTATGTTTACCTTCTAGTTGCCATGGAAATTACGGCTTTTGTCCATTTTGGACCAAAGGAGAAAATAATGTTGTTATAAAGTCACAACGTCCACAGAGGGATGGGACAAAGGGAAAGGGACAAAGACGCTGCATCACAGAAAATATTTACATATGATTTTCTGGAAAATTTTCCATGTCTCTTTTAATTTGAGGATTAGCGTTTGTTTGTGCATGTTCTCCAATGCAACTTTTCTCATTCAGTATTTAATATTCAACCTTTCCCTCCAGCTGTTATTTGCCTTGCATCCTCCAACCAGGATCTGAACACTGCAGCTGCGATTCTAATGGAATCAGCTCTATTCTGCATATCGGTCACTCTAAAGTGCGCTTGTTTTTCTTGCATCAAGGTTATTGAACTTACATTCCTTGAATTTATTCCTCAGTTATTTCAAAGGATGTGAAGTTAAAGTGAGCTGCAGCAGATCCTGATGATCACAACTCCTCTGGTGTCAGGCTCACAGCAGCTGTGAAACATGGGAAGTATAAAAACATCCAGCTCTTTTACAAATAAGTTCATTTAAATGTTAATACTGTATGTAAATAACAAGGCCTGAATACAACTCCACCTCCACGGGGTAAACATTGCTCATATTCCTGCCTTCCACCTGCTGGAGCTTTCGCCCGGCTAACGTGCAGGGGAGAAATTACATGTCAGCCACAGTGTCAAAATGATTAATTTGCCTCTGCATCATGGCATAGTAATCCTCCTCGCGACGGCGCGATCAATCACGCGCCGCCCGGCGGGTCGCCATGGCACGTACCACACAGCCAGGCCGAATGCTGAGGTGAGATGGGTTCCTCCCATAATACAGTCACAACAAACAGCTTGATAGAGTCTGGCTGCCTGGCAGGAACACAGGGGAAAGATGCAGAACCAGAGAGAAAAATGATTTTCATGTTTTTTTGTTTGTTTTGTTTTGTCACGCTGAAAGGTAAATCTCAGAGCTGAACGTCTGTAACTAGAGGAGTTAGAGAATTTTCTGATTCCTGGTTCTCAGCTCTGTCAAAACACAAGTAATTAAGGAATTAACACGATTCATGTGCAACATTTCTGTGGCTTATAAAGTGGATGAAAACAAAATGGTAATCAAAGGTCACATGAGTCATTGTAATGATTTTTAAACAAAACTGAGAGTCTACAGTCATGCTGCTGCTTTGAGCTAAATGCTAACGTCAGCATGCTAACAGTGACGGTGTTAAGCTAATGATGTTTTAGCAGGGATAATGTTCACTGTCATCACTGTCTTAGTCGACCCTGTTAGCATGCTACTTTTAGAATCACTAATTAGCACTTAAACACGGTGGTGGTGCTAAATTAAAAGTCAGAGTATCATCAGTATTTATTCATCCTCTGACAATGCCAGAGAACCGAGCGATCAGCAAGAGGATTGATGACTCTTTAAATAATTCATTGCTAATGTGTCAATACTAAGAGTAAAGGTTTGTGCCGTAATTGGTGTTTCGTTGGTTTAATGTGAGTAGATTTTTGTAACCGGGAACTTGAATAAAAATCTTTGCCCTGGAATCAGTCTTTCAGGTTGTGTTTTCTCTGCCCGGTAATTTGTATTTTTTGTTCATGTTTAAAATGATAGTTTCATTCATGTTTTACTGTGATTTTTGACCAACAGATGTTTGGAAATGTGTCATTTTAAAGGTTTGAACTGAAAGGCATGGACAAAATTTCAGTTTCTTGTGAATGAAGTGTTATTTTCTGTGATTACATTTTGTCAGAACAACCAGTTCACAACAAAAACAAAAGAAAGATTCCAGTAAATCTGACCTCAGCTCAGGTGTCTAAGTTTCAGTCTCTCTCTCTGTGTAGCCTCAAAGCTCATCCCACTGACCAAGATTACAGGGTATAAAACTGTGTGTGTGTGTGTGTGTGTGTGTGTGTGTGTGTGTGTGTGTTGAACTCTCCAATGACACACAGACAGAAAAACACACATACCAACACACACCGACCGGCCCAAGGCAATGCTCAGCTTTATCGCCGATAAATTACATATTGATTTCACAGGGTGGACGGGGGGACGGGGGAATAGGCTGAGCTGGTGAATTGACTATTGAGTTTTCTCCGTGAAGTGATGATCGAATTCCTGCTGTTCTCATCCACATATGCAACCTGCCTGATGGCGTCTCTCATGTTGCAGCACACTGGACGATGTGTAACATCATGTGTAAGTGTTTGCATGTGTGGTTTCATTTCTCTGTGGATTCAGGAAAAGTGAAATTAAAGTATCGGCTTGTTGCTCACTGGTAGAAGATGTGGATTTGATTCTTTAGATAAAGTTTAATTCTGGTTTATTACAACCTTGGTTTTGTTTTTGTATTTGTATCCATCTTTTCTATCAGATATTCCATCCATTTACCTGCTTTTATAGGCATTTTCGACTTGTGCATTAAGAGAACTTGAACATCACAGTCAAACATTCAGTGAAGCTTCAGACGATGAAAAGCATCAACGACTAACGTTCTACTAACGAGAATCAGCTGTTCATCCACCAACTCCAACAACAGCGGATGGAAATTCACATCGTTTTATTTTGCCAATTTTCATCGAAATCTGGATAAAAATTGCACCACATTAGGACGGAGATCCAAACAGCACAACTTTACTCGTGACCGTCTTCCTCCATTTTTATTTATTAGCTTAATTTACGACTGGAACTCACAGCGTGGTGTTGTGCGTGGTGTTGTGCGTGTTGTTGTGCGTGGTGTTGTGCGTGGCGGCTGCGAGATGTCTCGGTTTCGGCGGCCATGCTGCGTCGCGTGATCTGGAGATTCTGCGTCTCTCATATATTTCACGCGTGATACCGAGCTCCCAGCAAAATTAAACAGAAAACACAAATATAGGAGAAATAGGTGAAAAATATAAAATTATTTTTTAAGCATTTCAACAGCTGCCTGCGGAGACAGTAACATTTTAGTGACATTTTATGTCAAAATTTTGAACATGATTCGATTTGTACGACATGTATTTTGTTATTGGGGTAATCTGACCTTTTTAGGGCTCTATAATAAAGGGAATGGGTAGCATTCAGAAACTGTACGTTGTTTACCTGCTGCCAGGAACCTTGACATTGACTGCTGAGGTCACAACTGAGTGTGTGTGAATCTGTGTGTGTTTGTTCTTAAATATAATATCTGTCGTTTATTCATTTATACACGTTTGCTTGAATCTGTGTTTGTACTGCATGTAAATGTGTGTGTGTGTGTGTGTGTGGCCTAACATACTGTGTGTATGATTACAACACACCTCACCGTGGTGTGTACTTAAGACATCGTGCTGTTCACCCCATTCGCAGGGATAATATGATTAAGAGCCACCTATGGTGCTTTGTGAGTGTGTGTGTGTGTGTGTGTGTGTGTGTGTGTGTTAGAGTTTGGAGAGGAACTGGTCAGCAGCCAAAAGCACCATCTTAATATGTGCTTCCTGCTCGTCACCCTGCAGAGCTGAAGCAGCGAGGCGCCTGCGTCACGCCGAGCCTCGCCTTCAACCCGAGCCAAATAATCAGCCGACTATCACCCTGTACAAGGTTACATTAACACTCAGAGGCATCCAATCACATATTAGACTTCATACACTCCGGGGGCAAAGATTTAAGCCCTCAAATACTAGGAGAGAGAATCCCATTCAGTCTGCTAACATCGCTTCTTCTGATTTAATGTGTCTGCACATAGTTTCTGTGTGTGTCTGTAATAATTAACATAAAGTATTAAAAGTGAGAAGCACTTTCTGACACTGATGAGGTGAATCCACGTAAAAGCCATCATCAGTTTATTGATTTCCCTTAATTAATCTGCAAGGATATAAAATATGAGGGGCTCAATATAAAATACTGTGAAGCTAAAGATGATATACAGCCGTATAAAATATTAGAGACACTTAGTTCATTAAGTGCACCGATGAGCAAGTTGCAGGTATGCACCATTATTCTTAATAAATTCCTCCCCTTTCATATGCAATAATTAAAAGGGAGGAGATGGAAATAAAGAGTTAGAGCAGTTTACCTTTTAAAGCAACAGTTTGATTGTTGGTGTTGTGTTTGTTCTGTGTCTCATAAAAGATCAATGCCAGTTTCATACCTGTGCACCGGGTGCAGATACAGCACTGGTCCCCGTCTCCTGCACTGTGTGTTTTCCATCTTCCCTGCTACACTCACACGCTGACTGACACAGATTCATTTATATTTAGGTTATAAGAAGTTGTTTCTATCCATCTACTCAACATTAGGCTTTGCACGTAGCATTAGCAACTGCAATTATAAAAACCTGAGTCTTGTTTTCTGATCTGACACCTCTGTGGTTAATTGTTGAATGTACTATTTGATTAATGACAACTTTCTTAAGATTAGGAAAAGAAAAGATTGTGGTCCTGGTTAGTAAAAGAAACATTTTTGTAGGCCAGCCGGGACGTTAGCGTCACTCTGGTTCCCTCTACAACAATGCAATGAGAAAATAAACTCTGTGACAAATTACAATTTATGACACCGACACGTTCTGTTCAGCAGGATAATCTTCACTAATGAACAGCACTTCATGATGTTTGAAGCCTAAATACAATCACCAGAGGTAAAAAGCTTCATGCTAATTATGTCAAAAAAAACAGAGACTTTGGGACGAGGGAACAGGAAGTGCTGGATGTAAACTAATGTAAAACTGGTTTGAGGACTCTGTTGGTAGATGAGATACAAACAGCAGGCTGCAGTGTCACAGTGAAGACAGTCCTGCTCAGTGGCAGTTTTATTGTATTAGCTTTCAGTATATTTAGTGTCACCGAGTCGCCGAGAGCCAACAGTCACATCAAGATGTTGTTGTTGTTTTATTTACATGAGTCAGCTGTTTGCCCGACATAGCCAGAGACCACACACACGTATTATGGACAGTAAGGCAGCAAATGAAACTTATTCTGTCTCTGTATGTGCCGAGTGTCTCTGAGACTTGAATACCTGCTTTTATTTGACACCGTACGGCGTTCAACCCACGAACACCTGAGGCTCTAAAAAAAAAAAAAGAAACTTTCTAAAGCCTCGACACTGTTTGAAAACAACCTCCGAAAACCTTCTGAAAAACCTTTATTGCTCAGCTTCTGAAGCAGATGGAGACATGAAATAAAAACCGTCTGAGGGCTTAGACCTTCGGCTTCTGTTGTAAATCATTGGCTTTGCCTTTGAAACTGGATGTGGCTGGAAAAACAAGCTCATTTGTCAACATTCTCAGTTCAGTTCAACTCTTTATAACGTTGATAACGTTTATTGATTTTTTACACAAATTCAGTGATTTACAATAAAAGCCAAAGGTTTAAGGTTTTAAATATTTTTCATTTCATGTCTCTATGTGCGTCAGAGGCTGAGAAACAAAGGTTTTAGTGACAGCGTTGCATCAGGTGAATCTTTAGCTGGCGGTGATACTGGCTCCTCCCCCTCCCCCTCCTCCTCCGACATGTCTCTCACCCTGATTGGCAGCTTTAAATCAGAAATCTGAATCTTCTGTGTCGTCTCATACGAGCTTGTAAATAAAAGGGAGTGAAAACAGCATAAACAGCCGCTGGGTTTGAAGGGTAACACATCCAGAAGTTACAGTGTCTTGTAAAGCACATACAGCGTGTGAGTCAGACAGCTTTGGATTTGCTGGAAGGTGTATTTTATCTCCTTTAATTGTGCTAGGCTAGCAGTTTCCCCCTGCTGTCAGTCTTTGTGCTAAGCTAAGCTAAAACCTCCTGGACTTCTCTCTGTGGTGGACGCACAGAGATGAAACCACCGTCTTCTCATCCGACTCTGAACAAATAGAAACCAAGTGTGTTTCTTCGAGCTTCATGTCAGCACAGTGTCAGTCTACTTTGTTTTTGTACATAAAACAGTGATTTCAGCAATTATCTGACAGAGATGTTGCTCATTACTCACCGATGTGATGACTCAAATATCTATTTTGTGCATTTCTCAAAGGAAATCAGAGCAACCGCAGAAAACACCCCCGAGTTCAGACTGGAGGATGGTGCTGACACGAGGTTAAAGCCACAGGGAAACATCACTTTGACTACATGGATTCCCCACAAATAGAACGACAGAGCGGATAAAGAACATGAGAATAGACAGGAGAAGACCTTGTCTTGTCGAATATGACCGACTGTGCGTCTGACAGACTGTTTTTCAGAACTGGCTTCACACTGCTGCAGGCTGCACCTCTCAAACTGATGCTTACACGTGTTTACAGCCGTTACACTAACAACACAAACTAATGTACTGATTTCATCTTGAACTGCTTCATGCAGCATGTTTCAAAGAAAAGGCTCCCAGTAAACACTGTTAACTGAAATTAAAATATAGTTTTTAAATATACTTTTGAGAAGGTCTTCATCAGTTTAATGTAATTATCGGTTTGTGTCCCAACAATGAGAAGCGTTGCTTTCCTTGCTGTCAGATCACAGTCTTCCCCCACAGTCTGTAATAAATGAGCTCCTGTTGCGATGAGCTCTACTGAAAGTGAAGAGAATAATGAGGAGAAAATGCAAATTAGCTGCTGATTATGCACCAGGTTCCCTTAAAGTAATTAAAGAAATCAATAAGTGGTTAAGGCACAAAGTGTTTGCTCGGCAAGTTCTATTTTTAGTATCTGATTTTCACAGTTTTTATATCAAGGCTTTTATGTTTCCCTGCATTAGGAGTTGTTGTTGTTGTTGTTGTTTTTACAATCATTAGTTTCAGTATCGTTTGATTTAGCTGTTGTGACGCCCTTCCCATTGTCTCGGAGGTTGTCCTTGCCCACACTGCTGCCAGTGTGGGAGGGAGTCACCTGGGCCTTCCAGTGATCACTTGTCCTCTGCTCACATCCTTTTGTTTCTCTTCATGCAATGTGCTGATTTCTACACCTCATTGCTTATTTGTCTTGTGTTTCAGTTATAATAAATTGCTCGTTTGTTAGAAGTCTTTTTGAAGCTGTTCTGTTGGTGTCCGTCCTCTCATCAGGAAGTAACTGGGCTCTGTCACGCTGTAAACTGTAATATCAGGAGTTGCTGAGAAATTTTAAATTTTTATTTGTCATAATGATCATTTGTGTTGTTAATGTCTGCCTCGCTCACCTGGATCGGCGCAGTGTCAGCAGTAAAGCGCAGTAAAGCGCAGTACTGGGAGACAAAGTTTCTCGGTTTACTATTCCATCTTCGTTCCCAATCGAAAGACAGAGATCGGGAATACAAACGACTGTCATGAGTTTCTGGGCTCAGCCTCAGAGACAGGGTGAGAGGAGCTCTGACATCTGGAGGAAGCTCGGAGTAGAGCCGCCGCTCCTTCCCGCCAGTTCTAGGTGGTTTGGGCAGCTGGTTGGGATCCTTTTGGAGGTCCTCCAGCCCCCAATCAGATTACAGAGCTCACCTTGCCTGGGAACGCCGCTGGGAGAAGAGCTGGGAGAAGAGCTGGGAGAGGCAAACTAACAGAAGCAGCAACGGAGGAAGGAGCAGAGAGAAACATGCAGCAGGAATCCTACGAACTTGGACCAGAGCTCAGGTGTGTGCTCGCATCACTTGGCGAACTGAGCAATCTGGCGAAGGCTGGAGCGAAGAGTCGGGGTCTTTATACTGCAGGTGTTTCAGGTGTGCAGGAGGGAACGGACACACATCATACACAACGGCAGGGAGAGATGGAGGCGGAGAAAACACAGGAAATAACTCTGTTTCAAACTCCCCTCCCGAGAGGAGTGAGAAGAGCTGATCAACTTGCTTGACCGGCCGAGTTGCATTGGAAGTGATGGAGGCGCCAAGTTTGATAAGGAAAAACAATGGACAGAATAAAGACGACAATATTTCTGCATTGATTGTGATCACGGGTCCAACATTGATACGGGAGTTTGGTACTACTTTAGTCTACCAACATTTATAAGTCTGTTTATATTGGTGAACAGGAAGAGGAAAAAAAACTTCAAAATAAAATATGGCAGTGACTTTTTCTTCTCCTCGGCAAATGAATGACCAACAAACAGGGAATAATGTGTCTGTGGAGACTCCTCCACCCCGAGGCCCAAACAATAATAAGTGATAAATAGATTTCATGCAGGATAGTCGGTGTTTCCATCTTTTGATATCAACATGTGTACAGTACAGATGTTCTCTCTGTCTCTTGTCCACTGTATGAAATTGATGTCCCCCTCTGTAATAGAGTGGAGTTTCACCCGCAGGGTAACCGATTACTCTATCACTGATGATGAAATAACCAAAACCGCTTTGTCCTTTCGGGGGGTTTTGTTTCCCCCTTTTTGTCGTTGTATTTTTCATTCACTTCATGTTCTAAATTCCTCAGAATCAGAAACCACTGCGTCTCTTTCTTCTCCTGAAACAAACACTTACAACAGGATGAAATATGAAAAACACAAAACGGCGTGTGGTTTTTTTGTGCGTTTGCGTGTGTGTTTTTTTCATGGACAGTCGACGGCGGCAGACGGACGTGAAAGGAAAAGAGACGGAAAAAACAAAACTGTCAGAAGGTTAAACACCCGACTGGAGTCTGGAGCCAAATTGTGTTGTTACCATGGTAACAAATGCTGCTTTTCTTAATTAGTGTTTTTTTTTTTTTTTAACTCAAGCACCAAAAACGAGAGCCGTTTCTGTGACGGAGACGTTGTCAAACACAGTGTGGCTGCCAGACAAACACGAATGTCCTCACATCCTCTACAGTTCAGTGGTTTCACCAGAAGAAGAAAACAAAGAGGTTCAGATTCAAACACACTGAGTGTTTTGTAATATGTTTAAACTGCAGACACTTCATTCACATCACTGTCGAGTCTGCTGGACTGTTTCAGTCCTGCAGCCTGAAATCAACTTTATTTAAGCCAAGTTTTAAGCTTTTGTGTTTGTGGTGTAATTGGTCTGAACGTTCAGAAAAGAGTCGCCTGCGATTGTGACACAGGGCAAACAGTAGAGGAATGTTACCGTGGTTACCACTGAGCAGAGGCAGATGGAAGTAGAACGGGGGGGGGGGAAATAAAAATGCTGTGTGCAAAATTGCATCTGTGAGGCCTCTTTCAGCAGAGATGGAGAAGTCAAATCCCTTGGAGGTGTTGTAGCGAAGTCATTCCAAGGGATTTCCAACAATATGGCCTTGTGTGTTATCACCATCTCTCTCTCTCTCCTCTCTCCTCTTTTCTCCCCTTGATGTTGTCAGCCTTCTATTGCTCGCTTTATGTCCTCCAAAAAGCAAATCCAGCGCCATAAAAGACAGCAATAACAGCATTTTACAGCGCGGCAGATGTCACTGTGTTTCTGGGATGCGTCCTCGTTTGGCAGCTCTGAGCGCAGCGACTCTGCAGCGTCATTCTGTCATCACTCGCTGTCTGGGAAACAAATGAGGAGACGCATCTCAGAGATCCAACACTTAAGAATGTGATGGCTCCATTTACAAAACTCCTGCTGACATATCAGCTAAAAACAACAGAGCTGTAACTGGTGCGACGCTCAAAGTTTTGACTAGTTGCACTGCACTGCATGGTGTTTTCTACTGTCACAATGCAACAGACAGACAGACAGAGATTATGTGAACTAGCAGCGTGCACACTATCACAGCTGCTGGCCGAAAATCCACTGATTTAAATCAAGAAGAAGTTTTATGCAACGTCTGCTCCATGCGATAGAAAAGTTCTTTTTGATGCGATATCATCCCTTCACCACAGAGAGGGAAAACAAAGCTGATGCAGCTGCTGTAAATGCAAAGAGCGACAAAACCTGGAGGTTAACAAACTAATATTCATGTCCATGAGAATCACCAATAATCAATATGATAGAAAATACAGAAAGTGACAAACAATTTTCACCTGAGATGTAAAGTTCAAACCTGTTCAGCTACATGTTAAAGTCACCGTGAGTCTTCTGGTAAAGGTTTGTGTTCAGAGAGAAGCTGTTTTTCTTCTTTGATTCAGAATATTCAGTTGCTGCTGAAGTCTGATTTTTCAGATTGACATCATTCACACAAATTGCTGAAGTCTGACACGTTCCTGATGTTCCACCATCGCTCGTCTGACCCGAGCAGTGGCCAAGTTGACTTTCTTAAACCTTCTTCCACGCAGTAAGATTAGTGATATAAACTCCAACCTTCAAAAGATCTTATTACTGTTATTATTATGACAACTCAAAGCATATATTTCTGTTGTGTCTGCTTCATTTAGACTTGAGTCAATACAAATATCTCATATGGCAATTACTTCAAAATGTACTCGTCCTCTTCAGGACCACGGACAGCACCACAGCTGAATCCATGCACACGCCAGTAAACGCTGCTTTTAGAAACATGTAAAGATTCATTTACACGTTCAAACACCTTTTTTATACAACTTGGGAAAACAATTTCTTTTAATTTGTGATTGATCAATACTGAGGTCATAGGTCAGTAAACAACGTACAGATCCAGCATGACCGAAAGCACCATCCAGTTAAGATGATCTTTGTTCCCTTGTAGGTCTTAGATCTTCTTAGCACTGAGGTGCTCATGGGAAATAAAAACCCATGTGCAGCTCATGAACAACACTGCCTCCGAGAAATTATATTTATATATTCACACTGCTTCAAATTAGTTTTGCCCGTCATGTTTTGAGGGGAATGTAATTGTTGCTAGGGTCAGGCTCGGTGCCATCATATTTTCCAGAAGAACATATTTCCTCATTCTTACACCAGACAGAAAGAGATCTGCACACGAGGTTAGCTTCAGGCGACGAAAAGAACGTTGGTTTGATTTTAAATATTAAAAAAGTAAATGCATCTCGTCTTCTGCTTCCAGTCGCTGCGGATTCAATTTTCATCCAGGACCGTGATCTTTCCTAAACTCAAAGCAAAGTGCTGTGTGAATGTCTGAACAGAGCCATAACGTAAGTTTAATCATGCTTTAATCGCCACAAGCCGACAGAATATTAGAAGAGTATATTCAAAGAATCATTTCTATGAGACAGTGCTGCACCAGAAAGAACCAGAAACCTGCAGGAAATACTAAATTAATCCAGTCAAAGATGTAAATGGTGAATAAAATGCGCCAAAATTCTTCCTGCAGCTTTTGGAAATGTGTCAGTTTGTTCTTGAGGTGATAAATCAAAAGGAATCTGAACTAAATCTTCAGAAGAATCAAAATAGATGTTTATGAAACATTAGTTTGATCCAAAATACACATGAAGTGATGAAAAAGGTATTTCTATGTTCAGAGAAACAGATGTTACAATCATGCTGTCGTATCATTTAACCAAAGCTCTCTCTCTCTCTCTCTCTCTCTCTCTCTCTCTCATTGCTGTGAAGCCTGTGCTTTAGGAAACAGTACATCTTCACTAATACATACAATAAACATATTTCTCTTCAGCAGATTGTCTCACCATGTTTAATTCAATGAGCATTTCCCCACAGCTTTCACACATGTCTGACGCATGTATTTTGCATGTCTCTAAGCTTCTCCCTCCCCTCCCTGTGCCTGTCCTCTCCCGGGTTTCACCGCTCAGGAGAAGGCGCCTTCTTCTTGACATCTCTCTCGGGGGTTTCAGAGGCCCGACTGTATGTCATGGTGCGTGGATGCAGACAGCTGCTTGTACAATGTACAATTTTCCAGCAGACAAGTCACAGCTAGAGTGGAGGCAAACAGGGCGCACACTTGGCAGAGCTGATTGCAGTGTAATTCACTGTAAAAGTTTATTGATAAGAAGGAGAGAGAACCAGTCTGCTCAGTAAATTCATGTCTCGCTTTCCTCTAAATCACTTCCTCTGACTTTGTGCTTTACTTGCACCTCAGGTTCTTCCTTTACTGTTATAAAAATACGTCTCTAACCTGGTGCCCGTGCCACAGTTTTGGGGGGTTTTTTTGGGAGCAAAGAAAGTGCACTGAAAGCTTAAAAAACATGTGTTATAAAGCTGTTATGTCTAACATGTTGGCTAGAAACTCCTACGTAGAGATCAGCATTCATAGCATAGATAGCATTCATCCGAAGTCATGTTTGTGGTCACCTGATGGAAATTATTTCATCTCTTGTTGTGAATAATCCACCATGTGAGCCTGTGTGTACGGGATTGCGTTGCGTTGCAGCAAAAGCTGAGTCAGGTTCCTTCTGCTGGATTTGCCGGACTGGTCTCAGTCAACTGACTGAAACATCATTAACGCTCCGACTCCGACTTCCTGTCAGTCTGAACGTTTCCTCAGAAGCAGCAAATTTGTAAAAATGCATCAACGCAATATAAACCAGTGGCATAAAACTCAAAACTGCACGCTGGCGTTTTCATGCACATCATCAGCACATCACGATGCACCACTGTCCTACTTCCTGCTGTGCGTCGATGCTCCACAAAACAGACGTTTTGATGCATTTCCGCCAGTGTAGCACATCTGGTGCGAGCGCGATGTGTGTTACACGTCACAGTTGCTCGTGCTCATCTACGGAATCTAATTTGAAAAATAATTAGTGGATGAGGCGTCCAGGTGAATAATTAAGACGTGCACCGTGAAACTGTGACGTTCCCAGTTCCTCTTCAGCTCACAACCTTTGTCACGTGTCACCACCTTCCACTTCAAGGATGCCGCTGATGGAGATTCACTCTGATTCACGCTTCATGTGTTCTATTGTTTTGTGTAATTTCAGAAAGCTTGCACATTTAATTTATTTAATTAAATGGTGAAATAACTCACGTGCTGCAAAACCAAGTCAATGAGCCAAGAGGCTCCAAAGCTGCAGAGTTGAACACAAACTCTCAGTGGATTCATCTCTTTAACATTAAGCTTCATTAAGCTTCAACCTTGTGGCTTTCTCTCCCACGTGAACTTTCCTGAGACCACAGGAGAAAAATCAAACGTCTGAGATGTTTTCTACTGTTTGTGCTGTCACGATGAATCGTCCTGGAACCATCACTTCAAGCTTTTAATGCAAATATAATGTAAATGTAAGTTGTTGTTTTTCTTCCTGATGTGCATCGCTCACATGAACAGATGATGTTTCGAGGTAATCTCTCTCTCTCTCTCTCTCGCTCTCTCTCGCTCTCTCTCTCTCGCTGCAGCTGAACTGATTGACGTGAACTCATTGTCATGTTGTGATGGAAATAAATGAAAAAAGGCCTCATACAGTATGTTTCATGAGACTCGCGGGGGCTCGATGCGCGTTGCTCAAGGGCACCTCGACAGCAGCATTTAATGAGAGTACACATCATCCGTCATCTGTCATCAGCGTCATCACGTGGGCAGCTCTACCATGGGAATCACGCAGCGTTACATCTTCTTTTACCTTTTTGAAACAAATGATCTGCAGCGGATGACAGAGAGCTTTCACTGTTTTCAGGTCAACAGGAAATCAGTTTTTTTTTTTTCTATTATCTTTTCCCCTGCAAGGAGCCGCAGAGTGCATTTCTCTGTAAGCGTGCCTCATCTTTCTCTGAGCAACATATGGCTATTAGTCAAAACCTTCCTCTGCTTAAGCTGAGCAGACAGCAAGAATTACATAACAGGTTTACTCACTGTTTCCCTCGGTGTGTGTGCATGTGTGTTTTATTTAATTTCATACCCAAAAAGCTGAACACACAGGGGGGGCCTTGTTCATATTTAAAAAGGAGATATAAGACGATGTAATGTGTCCCAACTTTTTGCCCCTGACAGCTGGATTTAACGAGCGGGGTGGATTTAATAATTTGTGCTAACAAATGGCTCGGTCGTCCTCTGAAGAGCAGCTCAGGGTGTGACTGCGAGAGAACAGCTGCTAGGCACAGTGTACTCATCTAACTGGACGTTAACACAGGACATCCTTCAGACCTCGTGTGTGTGTGTGTGTGTGTGTGTGTGTGGGGGGGGGGGGTGTAAGTGGTAAAACAAGCTCTAGTGAAGGCTTTCAGCGCTGCATGATGACAAATAAACACGAGACCAAGAGTGTGTTTGAGCGAGTGATGAGCTTTTCTGCCAAGATGGCTGCTTGATTTGAAACTTTCTGAATGGAGCTTTTTTTTCAGACGGATGTTAAACTTTGGACCAGAGTGTCAGTGTTTTAAATGTCAAGATGACGTTGGATTTTACTCAACAACAACTTCAAACCAACAAAATAAAAAAACGTCAGCTGTCGCCACGAGTCGACGTCACGCTCACGCCGGCTCCTCTTGGCTCATTAGAGAAATGTACAGTACCAAAGTTGTGCTGTGAGAGCAGCAGCTAATAAAGTGGGATGAAGAGGTGGAACAAACCAAATGACTCATCTCTGTGGGGGGGGTTGGGGGGGGGGCAGAGCGCCTGAAAACAAATTCAACATGATTCTCCCAGTAACAGGGAGGCAATTCAGCAAAACTATCTTTAGCCTGTCAGAGGCTTACTGTACTGTTTTCTCCTGCTACTGTAAACATGGTGTGTGTGTGTGTGTGTGTGTGTGTGTGTGTGTGTGTGTTGCTTGACTGTCCTGTTTTGCTCCATCCCCAACCACTCCACAGTTGCTAGCCGTCCTCTGTGCAACAACACCACTGAATTATAATGAAGGTGATGCATGTGTGTGTGTGTGTGTGTGTGTGTGTGTGTGTGTGTGTGAGAGAGAGAGGTAGACGTATTTCTTTTGTGTGTGTACATGGGCAAAAAGTGTGTGTTTGTGTGTGAGAGAGTGAGTAAGTAACAGAGATACAAAATGAGGGAGAGTGGATTTGCATTTGCAAAAGTGTGTTTGTGTGTGTGTGTGTGTGTGTGTGTGTGTGTGTGTGTGTGTGTGTGTGTGTGTGTGTGTTTTGGCGTTGCAGCGGAGGGGAATCCATCATCGTCAAGCTTCTATTGATGTGAATGTCAGACTCAGTGAGGACCGATCACACTGAGACGCACCACGAAGCACTCACTATAATTAGACACACACACACACACACACACACACACACACACGTACTGTATGGCAGAATCTTCCAGAGGACACACACACACACAAACATGCATACAAGTTTTCTCACTCACACAAACACACACAAACACACACACACAGACACACACACACACACAGTCCTGTTTGTACAGCGGTGACATCATTCACATCAGAGTGACTCAGAGGATTTTCACCACAATAAACCGACAGCTGTGTCCACACACACACACACACACACACACACACACACACACACACTTCCTGTTCACCGTGTCGTGCAAGTCGTTTACCTTTCAGCTTTTCATTTGACTGGTCGAACTCTCGGTGCCACATTTATTCTCCCCATAGAACAATTAAACCTGTCTGCACCGTCAAAACCACAGAGACGTCTTAGCTAGTTACGTTCGGATGTAAATTTGTTGCTAGGAAACATCATTAGCTCTGACTAATAGATAAAGAGAGAAATCTGTGTTTCGTGCTGACGCAGGTTAGAGTGAGAAATATCTGATTATTTCCACCTGACAGAGGTTTTTCAAACTTTACTGGCGTGAGCTTTAATAATTTGAGATATGTTGATATCTTATTGTTGTTTAATGTAATTTAGTATTTACAATATTAAACTGAAGTTACCAAGTTACTATCTTTTACCTGAACAGGTGCTACATCAGAAAGCTAATGTTAGCTTTTATTCAGTGTAAAACTTAGCTTATGTGTTGCTAATACGACATTCGTTAAACTGTGATTTACTGTTGGTTGTGCTTCCTGTGGAGATTTAATGTTTGTGTTTCACTGATGAAACTTTGTTTAGTTTTTTACTTGTTGGACAAAGTTTGTTCTGAGTTAAAACACCTGCTTCCAGCACATGCTACACGTTAGCAGCGTCCTCATTCAGTGTAATCCTCAGGTTCTCTGTCGTAGGTGTTTTCCTTCTTTACCTGTGCGCAATGAATCTTGGGATAGGTTGGGCCACGAAGGATCCACCTGTTGCCTTGGAGACGGGACGTTGGAAGTTGTGTTGCTGTGACGCAATCGGTCTTCAAATGCAGCCTCTGAATGGAGACACATCTGTTTTAAAGTGTAAAGGTATATTGACTGTTTTCAATTCAATTAGATTCAAATCAATTCAATTAACTTTATTAGTCCCCAGGAGGCAATTTACAGGCTTTAAAGGCACATGAAGTAAACTGTAAAAACATGAAGTACAACATCAGAGCAAAGACAACAACCTGTGATATTACAATGAGATGACGTAACTAGTGCAAACAAATAACTAACAATAACTCTCTCAACATGCAGCACATTCAACAAGATGCTGTTTCTTATTTCCTGGCAAAGCAAAGACTAAAAATCATTTTCTTACACTACAGTGTTATCACAGCTGTTTACATGTGAGACTCCTGCCAGTTATTAATTATTCTAATCTGTGAAATACACAGTGTTTACAAACTATATCCATGCAAACGCTGTAGGTGCAAGCACATTAATATGCTGTATACACACAAACAGACACACAAGCCTCAGCAAGTGGAGGTTTTATTAATCTTTTACACAGCAGTGTGTGTGCATGTGTGTGTGTGTGTGTGTGTGTGTGTGTGTGTGTGTGTGTGTGTGTGTTTGAATGCATGTATTATTTAAGAGCGTTCCAGCATTTCAAAGTAAAGCCATTGAGTGCTGCTTTAAAAAACGCCTTTAGTCAAATTAATATTAACATATCCACATTAAGCGAAACACTTAAAAATACAAAATACAGTTTCCTCTGTTGGATCAGTGAGAGAACGAGTTCCGTCTCTCTGGGGGAAAATGTCGAACAAACATTAACATATGAAGCGAAATATTAAAACATACACAATGTCCTGTGAAGCATGAAGAAGAGGAAGAGGAGGAGGGAGGAAGCATTAGAGTCTGGATGAGTCAGAGTGTGCACGAGGGGATTTGTTTTCGTGTTGTCGTATGCTTCCTCAATTTCCTCTTTTTTTTTTAAATATCTGAGAGTCAAATTTGCAGAAGGCATCCGGGTTTCAGTCGCTCATCTCGGCCTCTTCCTCTACGCCGGCTACATCTGTTCTCTCTGCCCCACGGCGATACAGCTGGGCTTCGGCCTTCACGGACAATACAGAGGAGACGAGAGAGAGAGAGAGAGAGAGAGTGAGTGACGGAGGGAGAGACAAAGGGAGAGACAAAGGGAGAGACAAAGGGAGGAGGAGGAGGAGAGAAAATCATTTCTGCTTTCATAAACTCCACGTCTTGCACACAGAAGTCAGCGGCCTGATGTTGTAATGTAGCCGAGTGCAGGGCAGATCCGCGCCGTGCAGATGTTTGCTCAGATAAACCCAGTTCACTGCTGTTATTTTAACCAAGAGAAAAACAGGTTTGACCCAGAAAACCAGAAGTAATTGGACAATTACAACCATGCAAAGCAGAATTACAAACGTCCGGTCACATCTGCGGCGCTGTGCAGCGGAGCGGGCAGGAGGAGGCATTAACACTGACACAGTTAGGGGTCCAAAGCCGTCTACAATACCAAAACAGAGCGTTTAATGCATTCAGGGCAAATGAAACCAGGAGGAGAGAACCTGTAGGACGGTACTAACAGCAGTGGGGATGATTTATTCTTTCATTACGCCGTCTGAAAGTCCAATCACAGAACAGCAACATTTCCAGCATCGCCTGTTTCGTGGATGAACTTTGCTGCACCACATTTCATGAATACACTGTATGTAATTGGAATAATTAATCCAACTCAATTGGCACTTTCTCTTCTCTCTCTTTTTTGAAGTGCAGAAACAAAACTGATCACAGAAGTGATCACCTCTTGGAGGGAAAGGGTCTTTTTCTTTTTCCAAAGAAAAGTAAAACGGTGGAACGTGTAAAAGGTCCCGTCAATAATCATCAGTCTGTCCGGTGCCTGTTGTACTTTGAAAACTGCCCCAGTAATCCATGTGTCTCCACTGCTTGGAGGTTTAAGTCCGGGTTTCATTTAGTCCTGGATTAACTCTAATCTTCCTTCAGGAAAGTAATTAAAACTAAGATTAAAATCGAGGACTATTCCAGACTGTGTTTTAAAGACTTGAAGACTATTAACCCCTGAGTTAATCTGGTGTGAAAGGACACTTAAGACTAGAGGCTTAATCTTTACTGAAAACTTATTCATGGTAAATATACATAAACATATACACCCAGCAGTCACCATGTCAAGATGTGGATATATATGTTTACTTGTGTTTTCTGAGTCAGCGCTACTGAAGGTTCTCAATGACCTGATCTTCACCATCTGTTCTTCACCTTAACGGACCGTCTGAAGCAGGAAGTCAGCGTTACTGGCACCGCAGTAAACCGGTTCACTTCCTGTCTCACAAAGAGTACGTTTTTCCCCCCCCCAGCCCCCCCCCCCCCATCCTCTTCTCCATCTAAACGCCGCCCTCAGGTAACATCTCCCTCCACTGTTACGCCGACGACACTCAGCTCTATCTACCGCTAAAAACCAAACCAGCAGGATAATCTGACCCGGGACCAATCAGCTTCTGCCTGGTTCCAGGGGGAGAGATCACATGACCCCTCACCTGGCCTCTCTCCACTGGCTCCCTCTTCATTTTATTCACAGAATAGATTTTAAGGTTCTACTGACGGAGCTTTTTCTCAGTCATCATGGCCCCCAGATTTTTGGACTAGCATGGCCATGTCAATCAGATCTGCCCCCGTCCATCGACTCTTTCAAACATTTTTATTCTCATTAGCGTTGGCGGCCAGATCAGCGGTCTCCATCACTCTGGTCTGCTGGCTTGTTTTTGTGCTGCTGTTTTGTTTTCTGTCTGTGTTTGATTCTCTGTGTTGATTTGTGTCCCTCACTTTGATCAGCTGTTTGCTGTTTTTTAAAGATGCTCTGTAAATAAATTTGATCTGATCTTTTGAGATATAAGATCCAAATCCCAGAGGCAAGGAAGACAGACTTCCCTGACACACACACACACACACACACACACACACACACACACACACACAGACACACACCAGCCATGTTAAACCTGAGGTCAGCAGCTGTGCATATTCTGATCGATGCCGGTATCTCGGAGGTTGCGGTGGGCCTGCGTGCACCAGCAGTTGTCAGCTGCTTGAAGACAAACTGATGTGACCTGAGATCAATCTGATCCTCTCGTCTGTGGTGTGGAAGCGTTTTCCTCCTTCTGCACCAGAAAACACATCGACTCCGCGTTTACAACAAGCAGCCCGTAAAGTTCAAGCAAGAGAGAAAGTGTGAAGCTGCAGATCATCGGCTGATGCACAGAACACCATTTTTTAATGGTGGTGCAAGTCTGCCCTCAAGCACCGGGCTCACTTCAAGCTGCTGGAGTGAAGCTCGGAGCACTCGTGTCACACTTTTATTCAAACTGTGGACTTTTCAAAAGAGAAACTTTTATTCTTCCTTCGCTACATGAGCGAGTTCCCGGGCTGCAGCTTCAACCTCCTCTTTCCCTCAAAGAGCAAAAAGAGCAGCTGCTGAACTGAGTTTACATTTTAAGGTCAGGGGTTCTCACAGATTTGGTCAATCTGCCGAATCAGCACAAGGTAGAAGAAACCTTGTGAAGTTTTTAAGTATTTAAGCCGATGTTGAACATTTGGATCGGTCTCGGAGCTCAAACAACCTGCATAAGAGAAAATGAGAAACCTGGATCAATTTCTCCTCCATTGTGATTTTTTTTCTCCCTTCTGTGCTGAAAGAGGCAGAAGTTGGACAGGATTGTTTTATAAGCAGACGTCAATCAAACTGACGAGTGGCAGTCCGCATGTCACTGTCTGCTCCAGGCACCAGGAAGTTGACTGGAAACGTCTCGCAGCCTGACAAAGGAGTTTCCACTCTGACTTTCACTTGAGAATTGGGGGGTGAGGTGGTAAATGTAGGAAATGTTGCAACAGCTCAGACTCAAGACTGTTCACTCCTGTAAATCATTAATGCAATAAAATATTTAAATTTGTTATTCAAGAGTCTATTTTAAAAGCACCCAGACTATAAACACTCGACTCCCCAGCACCGTCACCAACACTGTCCGTTAGTGACGGAGCTTCTTCTGTTCAGACTGAAGCTGCTGGTCTTTTAAAACTGGATTTATTACTTTCAGCATAACTGCAAAACCTTAAAGGGACAGTTCAGGTTTTTTTGACGTAGGGTTGTGCGAGGTAGTCGTGTTTTACATGTTGTAGCTGTTTAATCTCGACTGAGCTGTGACATGAATCTGAACTTGCAGAACAGACAGACCTTGTTGTTTGCGTCTCGCAGCCATCTGCAGCTCCATATTTTCTTTACCTTCTGTTCGCAGCAGAATGAAATGATGTAAACACAGTTGCTGGGGTGAACAGTAAAATGAACGCGCTGCATGGCCTCGTAAGGTATAATATGTTTAGTCTTGAGGTGGCGCTACAACAATCAACAGGTGAAATCCGACCGGTAGCAGCCAATCCAGAGGCAGAAGTTCTCCTTCACCAGGAGGGCGCGTCGTCACCGCCCCTCCCTCTTTTAGCCGAGCTGTGATCCGTCACTGAGTTGCACGGAGGCAGAGAGCTGCTCGTTTCGGTCGGACTGAGGCTTCAGAGTCCACAGGATGTGATGTAACTCCTCGCTGTGCTATTTTGGAAGAGCCTGAAGGAAGAAAACCTGGACCGCCTGTTGAAAGAAACAGACAAGTATGAGGATGAGCACGTTATTGGGGATGTTAAGTCATTATCCTTTTATTTTATTTTTATTTCATACTGTAGTTTATAAGTATCAGGCTCGATGTCATGAAATAATAAACATTGTTTGCTCCTCTCTCGTGTCACGTTTCATCAACATCTCAGCCGAAGCCAATGATCCAAACACAGCAGGATGATTTATATATATATATATATATATATATATATATAAAAATCACCCTGCTGTGTGTGTGTGTGTGTTGTATGTTTTTTAACCAGAGTGCCTGTGAGTTACATTGACCCGTTTTCGTGTTTGCAATCACTGGCAGGTTTGCATGCAACCCCGGGGGAGAGCGTCAGCGTGCACAGGCAGCCGCTCCGACTCTGACAAGGTCAAAGTTCATTTCACATTATTCTGTCATTTGTCATTATTTTCCGTCCACACTGTAAAATACATTCACTCGTGTTCCCGAGGCCGACTCCCGTCCTGTTACACATCAGCTCCCTTCTTTCTCTGGCCTGAACATTAACTGTCACTGACCGTTAATACCTTTAAATCATTTCCAAACAGAATGATGAAAAAACATGGATGAGAAGATGAAAATATTTGCGTCTCAGGCTTGAAACCTGCAGATCTACATCTACTTTTGTCAAGATGTGGCGTCACGTACTGGAGCAATAACTAAAACAGATTTAACATTAAAGTGATGTTTCCTACACAAGCAAAAAAAAACAATAATCCAGGCAGCTCACAAAGAGACGTCAGTAGCATATAAATATAATATCTGAGACAGGGAAAGGTTTAGCTGTTGTGGAGTAGCTTCTGTTTACATGGAGGTGCAGCGCTGCAGTCACTAAAGAAACAGTGTGACGGCAGAACAACAGGATGTTCAGCTTCAGACTGAAACACCAGCAGGTTGTGTTCACTCTCTTTCTTACATCTACTGACTTCAGGTTCTGCAGAGTTTTATTCGCTCTTTCAGGCTTTGTTTTATTTTACGTTGTTTGTTTTCTTACCGTTTCAGTAAATAAGTTTTTATCGTTTTAATCATCATCGTTTGACGACACAGCGTTTCATCGGTCGAGTTCAAACAAGAACGTCTGATCTAGTGAAATAAATTCATTTGTCAATAAATGCATCATTTCTACAGAAATCCTGAACCAGGGAAGACAAACGTTTCGTCGTGAAGCTGCACGAGTTCAAGACAAAACAACGGAGAACACACGAATAATTAAAGGTTGGAAGTAAATTAAATTAATTTAACTAAAAGTAAACAACACACAAATTTAATGTGGGACATGTAGATCAGATCAAAACCCAAAACACAAGCAGACCAGAGAGAGAGAAGTGATTTCTCCTGACACACCTCTACCTGTCCGACCGCCGCCTAAACAGGAAGTAGAAAAAGAAACCACTGAAGGAGCCACAAGCAGAGTGGGAGGGGTCGTCACTGTGACCGTGTCCCAGTCTATGAAGGTGTGGCCCTTTGTAGGATTTTCGCTTTGCGTACCCAGCTGTGCCCTGTTGCCTAGCAACCTTGACAACACATAACTTTTTTACTCACAAAAGCTTGAGGCCCTTGGTTTTAACAGTTGTACCGTTAGCTGTTGAACTGAGCTGAAACCCAAAACTTACATGTGACAGTGTGATCCTCAGGCTCTCTGTCAGTGCTGTTTGCCTTCATTACCAGCGCGCAATGCATCTTGGGATACGTTAGACCATGAAAAAGACACATTTCTCAGCCACATCTGAAGGAGACAAGGACACAACTAGTATCTTGTTTTAGAGAAACTGCTGAAAATTGTTAGTTTTTCTTCCATTGTGCATGAAGCAGATGTAACGTAGAGACGCTGCCAAAGGAAAGTAGAAGCTGATGTGTTTTACAGACTGTCATCATGTAAGAGAAGACATGGAACGATCTTTCCAGCTACAGCTAAGAGAAACTACAAACACACTAATGCTGTAAAAACGAAGGACAACTAGAACGTCGCTCGTCTCTCTGCCTGCGGCGAGTGGACAAGGGATAAGCAAGATAACTCACACATGGAAAATGATGTACCGTGCAACAACAAGTTATTTTAAGTCCAAACCTCCAAAGGAAAACTTTTTTTTTAACTCAGTATTTGCAAGCAGGAAGCTAAAAAGGCCACCACCAAACATTTAAAGCCATAAAAACTTCCCATCTGTTTTAATTAACTCCTCATCAAGCTGTGCAATCGCTTGGCCCTGCAGCTCCGGGGTGTGTAAGCAAGAAAACAGCCTCACAATTACAGAACAACGTCCAGATTTGTTCCCCAGTCGGCCACTGAACCTCCGCTACACAATCCCAAAATAATTTTTTTTTCTTCTTACTCTGCATGTTTTTATTATTTTTTCCTTCCCCTTCTCTTTTACTCTCCAGCCCTTGAGCACCTGAGGGAAATGTAATTGCATCCTCCTCCTGGCAATAATACAAGCAGACCGGCCTCATGCATTATTCATGCTGTCTAACATGGCGCGCTGGATTTTTAAATTAGAGGTCATCTTGTGTTCTGGCTCAGGACACCGCGGGAATTACCTGCTCCTAAGATGCATGTGTGTGTGTGTGTGTGTGTGGTGTGTGTACATGTGTGTCTTTCCTTGAGATGAGTGTGTGTTTCAGTGTCTTTACTGCAGGTGCCTTCATAAATATCTCCAAAGCCTTCGCTTTATTCAAGCAGTATATATTTCCCTGTGCGTATTTGTGTGTGTGTGTGTGTGTGTGTGTGTGTGTGTGTTTTCTATCTGTTCTCTCCCTTGTGGGATTAAAGCTTACCTCCCTGTTTGCTGCACAAAACGTTCTTGATATTTGCACCTGTAAGCATATGGCTGTGTGACCTGACGGCTGTTCGAGCGCCACCGGGTCGCCGCTCTGCTAATCTGTCCAGTCTGGACGGGCCGGAGGTTCAGATTCACACTTTTCTACACATTATTTTTTTTGTTGTTGTTGTTGATTTTTAATTAATCACACTATGCAATTTTCTGCTGCTCGCGGTCTCTCTCGAACAAAACAATAACAACCGCGTTCGTTGACGTGGTGAAGCAGCGTGGGATCGTGGGAGTTGTTGTCTTCTCCTTCTCCTGCTTGGACTCCTTCAGTTTCAGCTGTTCAGGAGCTGAATTATCCACAGAGGTCTCCTCCTCCTCTCCACGACGAACAGACCAGCTGATTATAACCAGTAAAAACACAGAATAAAACAGTTTCAAGTTATAAACCACAGGGATTCTCTGATGCTGCTCAGTGGACGCAGGACGTCAGGGAGCAGCTGAGCGCTGAGCTGCCGCTAACGTTCGCTCAGCTTGTTTCTCTGATAACTTGAGATCCAGACGTCCGATGATTAAAAAGCTTGAAATATATAGTTGAAAACAACTGAAATCTGAAAAAATGTGTCAAAAATGAGGCTTAAAACTGGATTTAAAAGTCAAAATTGAGCTTCTGAAAGACAAACAACCAAGTGAAACGGAGCGATGACGGGGTTAAAATGACAGATTTCTCTGGTTTGAAAATTGATGGAAACATTTGGATGTAAGAAAACAACTCTGTCACTCCTGGTATTCACACCTCACCTCTCCTTCACTTCCTGTCCTCCTGTGTGATGACCTGACCCCGCCCTAATGTGTTGCACCTGTACTGTAAGTTTCAGCCTGTTTGTTTAGGAGCAAATGCACAAATGCTCATACTCAGTTATTCTTTCTTGGTATCTGCCATAAATCTTTTGTGCAGGAAAAAACCCAAACTCCTGGCTCATGATCCGGGAGCCACCGTGTGTTTCCCTTCAACATATATTTTCCAAATGGAAAAACAAAGTTCATCTGAATGTGATTTGTAGAAGATTAGCTCGATGTTTTCACTTTATCACCGTTTCTCAGTTCAGCAGACGGAGCCAGGAAACATTCGGAGGTCTGTCTGCGCAGGTGGAAACACTTGATGTACAACACTGTAACAACCAGAGCAACAGAACAATCTAATAAATTGAATAACATTAATAATAATGAACTTGCCTGCATTCATTTGCATCCGGACACGTGCGGCTTCTGTCACTCTGATGTCGCACTGATCCTACATCTCCTCCTCCTCCCTCCGTCCTGACAGAGCAGCCAGTGTGTGTGTGTGTGTGTGTGTGTGTGTGTGTGTGTGTGTGTGTGTGTGTGTGTGAAGTGCGATGTCAGGCCCTCCTGCTGCTCGTTGATCATGATTTTCCTAGTAGAGCTCTCAATAACTCAGCGGGCCCTCATGCACCATGAGAGCGCAATTAGGTCGACTGACAACTGCATTTTTCTCTTCAGGAATAAAGCAGCGCGACCCGTTGGTATTAATCTCAATGGAGATTTTGACTGATGTAATGAACGGATGGGTTCCTGCTGCTCGCTCGCCCGCTTCCCTCTCACCTGAAAGTGAGGAAGAAGATCTGAGGTCTGGTTTTGTTTTTTAGGGATGAAGTATTTTGAAACTGGGTCAGCGGCGCTTAAAGGTTGGAAATAAAGGTCACATCACTTCTTTTGTTTTTAAAGTCCAAGACTTGAACATGGACGATGAAAAATGGGGCTGTGGTAAAGGTGATGCTTTGGAAAAGGCAGCCTTGTATCATGAATAATATTTACCTTCAGCTACGTTTGCTTTAACCCGCTGAGGCTGCTCATGGTCAGTCACCACAGACCTCAGCCAGTCAGGCCTTTTCCCCTTTGCAGGACAAGTTAAGCTCTATAATTTCTGTGGATGCTCCTCCTCTCTCGGCTTGTCAGAAAACAATCAAAAAACCGTCAAATCTGAGCACAATGTAATCAGGATCACGACGACGTCATGTCGGTTTGTCGATCGTGGCTAACGCTAGCAGTGCTAGCACTGGAACTTCTGTAGCTGAGGTCATTATAAACTCTCCCTTGCAGGTATTTCTGTTTTGTCCCCCTTGAGATCCAGCCGTTGTTTTCAGTCCCCATTAGAGGACAGTTTGTCTTTGACCGACTGCGCTGCTGCGGCTGTGGCTGTTGTACTTGTTGTACCTCAACGAGGACATTCATGGATGCATTAGCACATGGGCAGATGGGCTGCTGTGGGGCAGCGATCCAACACCAGAGCGGGAGCTTTTACTTACCGATAAGTGAGATATTAAGAGATGGAGATTTTAACGTTATAGTTCATGTCTTCACTTAAAGCTGTTTCGTTTTTCCACATTTTTGTTTGCTGTCGTTGATGAGCAGTAGAAACAGAATGTGCTCGCTGCGGTAAAAACGTCTTTTCCAATGAGGTTTCACCTGCGGAGACGCAACAAACTGCAACTGCTGAGCCTTCGCCACAGGTAACGTGCAGCATGTCGGCTTCAGTTTTAAGCAGCTTTCCATAACCACAGACTCGGACCTTTTACAAGTGACCGAACTGTAAATAATCAGTCCGCCTCCTGGTTTGTTGGAGGAACGTTTAGATAAATGCAGGATCATTAAAGCACAAAGGCGGAGGAGCAGAGGTGATTTGTAGCAGCAGCTGACAGGTGCTGCTCATCAGTAATTAGCAGCTTCACTACCTGCAAGTCAGCAGCTGAAACGCGTCTCATCATCATGACGGAGCAGTTCGCCACTGATGTGCGGTCCAACACGACGACCGTCACTTCAAGGAAGCGTGTTGCTTGTAAAACTATCCTCCGTGTTTGGTGTTTCCTGAGTGAAGTGGAACTCGTTTCCACTTCTATTTGTTGAAACTAACTTTTTATCTTTCATATCTATCGATCTTAGTTTATTTACGTGTTTTAATCGTTTCAGATGTGTTACATCATCACTCCAGTAATCATCACAACTTCCTGGTTTGCAGTGCTGCTGCACAAAGAACCAAATTTGTTGGAAGATTCAGTCTTTTCACTCTCTTTATTCGACCATCCACTAGAAGACTTTGAAAAGACTAAAGTCTGACATTGTCTCACATCTAAAGACTAAAGACTTTTTAGTCTCACATTATATGATTCTGTAAAGACTTGGGATCAGGATCAGCATTTGAGATTACTTCCCATCATGCTCCTGGTGGAAATTTACAGGAAGAAAATTTTTTCTTCTAGACTTTTTTTTGCTCTTTGAAAGTTTTTTTTTCATAAAGTTTAACTCAACTCTATAATCGTCATGATCTGCCCCTAAAATCACTGTTTGGACTTTCCTCGTCTCGCTCATGTATTTAACGCCGGCCTCACAACCAAACCACTCACTCGAGCCGGTAGCAGATCATTTGATCAGCGAGACGACCACCAGCATCTCACGAAACAAACATCCACAGTCTGAAATCCTTCCTTTTGAAAGAAACAGGCGCACAGCTGAAAGGTGTTCAGATAAAAATCTTTCGACACAAACACCTTCTATGATCCTGATAACTCTAAATGAATCAGTATTTCTCCTTCGTCTGCTTCTTGTTTGATCTCATCAGTTTGTATCTTCTTGTTTTGTGATCTTACAAAGAACATCGTGAGCTCTGCTGTGGATGTTCAGCAGCTGAATGCTGAATGGCTCCATTTCGAGCTCCACACCTGAGCCCCCCCCCACCGCCCCCCCCCCCGCTCGGCTGGTGAGGAGCAGGTAGCAGAAAGCAGGTATAGCTGCAGGTCATTCTGGCTGTCTGACATTTCAACCAACCGTGGAGAGAAGCAGCCGGCCGTCTCAAGGACAGAGGGACACGAAGATAAAAGACAGGGAGGCAGAGATTTGGTGATGGAGATAGAGAGAGAGAGAGAGAGAGAGGGGCGAAGGGGAAAGAGAGAGAGAGAGAGAGAGATGGGGTTGAGAGAGGTAGACTGAGAGTGTGGCAGTACAATTCATCAGTCTGGCTAAATTAAGCAGATTGCTAAATGTGGTCCCCTGTGTGAATATGAAGAAATGTGCCTCTTAATGTGATTGCCAGTGGCGGCCACGCCATAACTCAAGGTTGAGGTTGAATGAGTGTGTGTGTGTGTGTGTGTGTGTGTGTGTGTGTGTGTGTGTGTGTGTGTATGGGGGGTGGGGGGGTATATGAGGACATTTACAATGTGATGATGCCTGGCAAGTATCAGAGGAGAGCAGAAGCTCAGGCCAGTCAGCAGCTTCACCTTGTCAGAGGCTAACGGCTAACGGCTAACAGCTGAGAGCCACGTAGACTGGAGCTGTTTTCATGTTTACCCACCCCACGTATACGTAGCTAAATACCAACGTTGGTGCATTGCACGACATGTTACTGATGCCAACTGTTGAGCATCAGTAGTTTAACACATCCGCCCACCAGCTGTTTCTACCATAGACTGTAAATAAAGATGGACGTAGTCTCACAGACATCACCCACAGGTTTCTGAAGAGCAGTTTTGAAGCTCGGAGCGAGCTGCTCCGCCGTCACCATTTTGGCAATTCTCCATAACTTTAGTCCTTAATAAAATGTAAACAGGTGAGTTATATAAACAGGTGTCATGAAGGAGGAAATCAGTTCTAGAGGCTAAAACTGTTTTGTACCAGACTGTAAACATGTTTATTTCTGCTGTAAAGTTGGACATTTTAACATGGGAGTCGATGGGGACTGACTCACTGTTGGAGCCAGACCTAGTGGTCGTTGGAGGAACTTCAGAACCAAGTTACAACCCAGCTGCTCTGCTCTCCCTCTCTGCTGCCTTTTCACAGTGTTTCCAAAGAATAATGAAGAAGAATGAGCTTTTTTTTTCTTTTTTTCATCCTGTAAAGCACTGACAGCTCAAAGTGAAGGGTCAAACTAGGTGAAAGACTCACCTTTCACTGCTGGTTAGGCTCCCCCCCCCTGAAGAACATCAGTTTTAAAGCTGGTTGAGGAAAGAGTGTGAAACAGCAGAGGTTGAAAGGAAACGCTCACAGGTGTAACCCGAAGCAGTTCTGAGGTATTTCATTTCAGTACAACACGTAGATAAACGTCTTCACGTAACCCATCCAGTGTTGAGGCTTCATGATATTCTTTTATATTATCTGCTGGTGTGTGTGTGTGTGTGTGTGTGTGTGTGTGTGTGTGTGTGTGTGTGTGTGTGTCTCAGTCTTTCCTCTGAAGAATTGGAACCAAAAATCTAATTAGGATCACTGAAACAGTTTTCTGCTGCTAAACTCCAAACAGCTGCTGAAAATATCTGAACATCATGTCACGTCATCTCCTCGGCCAATTATCCACAGGAAGAGAAGAAACATGCAGCAAACAAACAAACAAACAAACAGGCTGAGAACTGTGAGGTACGTCACAGTAATGCTGGTTATTAACATCTTTTATTTTAGGGCAGTTTTCACATTTTTTTAACAGTTACCTGATAAATTAATGAGCTGTGGGACAATTTACAAAATGAAAACTAGAGTACGAAAGGAAAATAAATCAGCTCAGGTTTTCGCTGATGGAACAAGGAGCAGGAGAAAAACAACGTTTAAAGAGAGGTGGTGAGCGGGTCGTGACTGGCTCGTGTTTGATGAAGGAAAACACTGTTCTGTCAAAGTGCAGGCGATTTAACATCACTGTGTTTATAAAGGCATCCTCCACACACACACACACACACACACACACACACACACACACACACACACTCAACAAATGAGCAGAGGACAGCAGTGTCACTTCTTCTAAATCTATTCTTAGTTCTGGTGTTTTCTGTCTTATTGTAAGTTCCCTCTTCGTCCTCGAGGTCGTTAGGATTGAGAACAAAGGTTATGCAACTAAAACTAGTTGGCTAAAGTGAGGTAATGGTCATTTCTGTGGCTAAAAGAAACGCATGCTGTCTTTTGGTTAATAAAAATGAAATGATACAAAATGCATTTAGAAAGTTAGAGTCACTTCATACGCCGTCAGCTTGACCTTCTCTCTGAAGGTGTGTTCACATGGAGCACGCAGCAGGATTATATACAAAGACAATGCAAAGACATGAGGGGCACAAACTGAGTTAAAACTGTTCTCTGTGTGAACACATCCTGCAGGCTTGAAGAATCTCAGTAACTTGTGGGTGATGGTGAAACAGTTAAGATCCTGCACAGGTAGCCTCGGTCGCTAACGACATTAACGCTGCTCTGTTCTGTTTAGCATTACGCCATGGCAGCGCAACACAAAAAAGCAGGAGCAACTGAAGCAGGTAAATGAAATACAGTGATCAATAACTGTTTTATTTACACCTGTGATTTTTCCTACTGTGACATGTCAAACTGACTTCTGTGAAAAAAGTCTATTACAGAGTGGGGGGGACGTAATTCCCAGCAAAGCTCCACCATGCTTCATCTACAGCAGAGGTCTCATCAGCCACAGTAATTGAAAAGGTGTGTGTGTGTGTGTGTGTGTGTGTGTGTGTGTGTGTGTGTGTGTGTAGGGCCTTGTGCTATGTTCACATCAAACTGGAATTATGGTAACTATGAGTTTCCGACTTGTAGAGAGCGTTCATGTCACGCACCTGAAAACAAAACAAATACGGACACAAAGATGAAGACGGTTCATTTGATGTAATTGAAACGAAATTGAAGGCTGCACGTGTTTATTTACCTGTTCACTTGTGTGGCTGGATTCAGATACAGAGTGTGAGTCACCCTCTGATATTTTCTGTTGGTTGGTACGTTTTGCTTTAAGTATTCAAATACAACAATTGCTGGTCAGTGTCTGTGGTTGTTTAAGGTCCCATAAAGTGTAAAGGTCTGTGTCCATGTGTAGTGTGATTATAGATCAGCTCTAGCTTCTATATTAATACTGTGAAAGTATCAAAGCCTCAGTCCACAGAGAAATGCACACAGCCTGTATTCAGAAACTGAGCCTTAAAACCAGCCGTCAGGACTTCTGGAACTTTGTGATGTCACAACAAAGCAGTCACCAAGCCCCGCCCACCTGGACCCACCATCCAAACCTTTACAGGATTTGGTTTCTTTTACCTGAAATCTGCAATATTTTAATTGGATCACTCAGAAAACAGTCAGCCAATCAGAAGAGAGGCTCAGGGCCTCCTCTCTTCTGATTGGCTCACTGACCTGTTGTTACTAGAGCTCCAGAGAGAAACCTGAGAGAGGAGATGTAAAACAACACTGAGATGATTTTTGGTTCTTAAAACCATAAATATATCTTCTTATGGATCAACACTTCAAATAAACCACAGAAGAAGAATAAAATATGGAGCTGTGATGGACTGGTGACCTGTCGAGGCTGTAACCCCACCCAGCCCCCCACCCACGTGACCCTCAAAGGATAAGCGGTATAATTAATGGATGAATGGACTTTAGTAGTAAGTAAGGATGTGAATGTGAAGTACAAAACAAAAAGAAAGTCATGGAGCTGCAGAGAGAAAGATTGTAATTAGAGATGAGTTTGTCATATAAATACTAGATAGTGGTTCGGACAGACAAACACTGAGCTGCATTTTGTCTGTGTATATTTTATTTGGTTAAATCCACTTCATATAAAACATTTAATCTGATCTGCTCAGCAAGGAAAAGGGCACTGTTGTTGGATGTGTGATATTGTGATTTTCTTCGTCTTCAATCAAATAACTGTTCGAGTGTATAAACTTAATAACAAGAGAGAGAGAGAGAGATTTGCTGTTGTGTCACCCTTGTACTGTAGTTTTATCTTCTCCATTTCACATCTCCTCCGCTCTTCCTGTCACACTGAGCGTTACAGCGCTGCCTCCTATAGCAGCCATCGATTATCTGCTCTGATATGAAAAATGCTCGAGTTCAGGCCTTTCCCCGAGTCTCCCTCTGAAGTCTGGGAGTGGACACGAGGACCTTTTAGTAACAGATAAAATGTTGCTGAGACGCTGCTCTCGTTAGGAGACTGCAGGTCTGGCGTTGAACGTCAGCTCGCCTCCCAGCAGCAAACGCAACAGTTCATCCGATGATCCTTTGTGGGAGAGTAAATGATTCTTCTGAGCAGGAAAACACACACTGCAAATGAACATATGGGTAAATACACACAGGACTGATACAGTACAGTTGTGTAGAACAGCTGGTCTTTTGTGCTGCTGCTGTCAGACTCTTCCATCACCAGTGTTCCCAGTAGACCACAACAACTCCTGGACTTCAATCACACGCCGCTGCAAACTTTTTACACCAGTGTCTTTGCAATTTTAGACTTCACATACTATTTGTCTGTGATGACGTATTTCTGTGTTTATTCCCTATCTTCTCCTTTTTTATTGCCTTTTTCTTCTTTTCTCTTTCTGTATATTTTTGCTTTTTTTGTTTTGACGTTTCGTACTTTCATCTGCATCTATATAAAATGTTGCCCCAATAAAATTGAATTGAAACTTTAAATATGCTGTACTTGAATTCACAAACAGGCATATAAATATTTCATGTGTGTCTTTTTTTAACGGGTGCCACTTCCACAGAGCCAAAATATTGCTTTTACAGAGATCAATAAAGTTTTGCATTAAAAACAATGACAGGCAGATGTTTTCCTGAGTTCACACTCACACTCTGAGCAACACAATCAACAAATCAATGAAATCCATTCAAAGGCATGATTGGCAACTTTTAATTGAAGATAACAACATCAATAAAAAACATTGAGAAATGTTGTCTCTAGAGGAATGTTTCAGATTTTTAAGATGCAACGATGTTTTGTTTAAAGTATTGATCCATAAGAAGTAGTTTTAAAGTAGTTTTACATCTCCTCTCTCAGGCTTCTCTCTGCAGCTCTAGCAACAACAGGTCGGTGAGCCAATCAGAAGAGAGGAGGCTCTGAGCCTCTCCTCTGATTGGCTGACTGTTTACTGAGTGATCCAATAAAAATAAAGCAGATTTCAGGTAAAAACACTCAGAGAAACCAAATCCTGTTTTTGGATTAGATGGTGGGTCCAGGTGGGCGGGGCTTGGTGACTGCTTTGTTGTGACATCACAAAGTTCCAGAAGTCCTGACGGCTGGTTTTAAGGCTCAGTTTCTGAATACAGGCTGTGTTTCTCTGTGGACTGAGGCTTTGATACTTTCACAGTATTAATATAGAAGCTAGACCTGATCTATAATCACACTACACATGGACAATATGGAACCTTTAAGTAAGACAAGTAGTAGGCTAATAAACTGGATTTTCCTTTTTCCAGTCAAAAACTGTTGGCCGTCTTCATCTCCCAGTAAATTATCTGTCAGTTTGAGAGGACATGAAAACACATCAAATACATTTTTATTGGGAGTATTCGTGCAGCCTGAGGCTTCAGATACAAAATGAAAGTTTCCTGGAGAAAGGAACTTTGTGTATCGACAGTTTTTCCATCAGGGATGTGAACCTGCAGCCCTCCGGTCTCACAGCTGTTGGTCTTGTCTGAGCTGCTCCTCGCCGTCCCAACCCTCCTCCACGTGTTCCACCTTCTGCGGCACTAGGTCAGGCGGGTGGGTCGACCCACTCCAAACAACCACCGAAGCCAATTACAGTCTGCTGTCACTATAAATAACCACCACAGCACTTTTCCTCTGGATTTACATAAAGAGCCATAATGGTTTAAATATTCATCATGTTTCCTTTGCATTCCACTTTTCACTTCCCACTTTCCACTGAATTATAAAAAGAAGAGCAAGTCCTGTTGGAGAGTCAGTACATGTTGGTCCTCTGCTCATGTTATGGTGACGAACAAAGAAGACTGAATAAGAAAATGAATCTATCTATCTATCTATCTATCTATTGATTGTATCAATTCTTGAGTTATGGCCAAAAATGTTGTTTTGTGAGGTCACAGGATCTTTGACCTTTGACCAAAATCTGATCAGTTCAAGTGAACGTTTGTGCCAAACCTGAAGAAATTCACTCAAGGCGGTCTTGAGATATCGCATTCAAGATGCCAAAAACGTATTTGGAGAGGTCACAATGAGCTTGACCTTTGACCTTTGACCACCAAATTCTAATCACTTCATCCTTGAGTCCAAAAGGAAATTTTTGGCAAATAAAATAAAACTGATGCTTTTAACAAATGTTATGCATTAAATGGCAGAAAGCTCTGACTATAAAAACTTAAACAATAGATCTGTGGAATAATTTGATCATGTCATGAAATTCTTCTGCTGAAAGTCATAAAAATATAATATTTAAATTCTGTCTAGGAGCAATTTCGAGAAAACTGTAAAACAGTCTTTATAAAATGACATGAAAATAAAGAAAAATCTCAGATATTGTTTCACTTTTTTATTTGTCGCATTTTATTTTTTTCATCCCTGCATATGAACATTTAGTGTTTGTTACATGAACCTGTGACGTGGCGATCAGATGCAGTTTGTGTGTGTGTGTGTGTGTGTGTGTGTGTGTGTGTGTGTGTGTTTAGTCATTTGTTATTATTTCATCTGTGTCTTTCCTGAATCTGAGGTAGAAACCTTGAAGAAGGAGCAGCTTCCCCTTTACACTAATGAAGACATCATATCCATATTCAGCAGCCGTGTGTGTGTGTGTGTGTGTGTGTGTGTGTGTGTGTGTGTGTGTGTGTGTGTGTGTGTGTGCGTGCGTGTGTGTTTGTTTCTCAATGCCTGTGGGCATTGGAATCAGAGTCACGTTCCAGCGGACACTTCGGACAAAACGGTCCTGAGGAGAAAGAGTGTGTGAGTGTGTGTGTGAGTGTGTGTGTGTGTGTGTGTGTGTGTGTGTGTGTGTGTGTGCAGAAATAGAGAGTGCAACAGTGCTATCACAGACGACATTATTAGAGTATCACAGTAATATTACAGTGACATCATACAAGATAAGAATATGCACACAGTCACTGTTCTGTGAGAGTGATGTGTCTGTGTTCATTATTTGGTGTGTTTAGTGCGACTCGTGTGTTAAGTCTGATCTGTGTTTATTGTTTTGTGTTCTGGTTATTTATGTCTTGTTTTTGTTCAATAAAAAAAGTAAAACTCACTAGAATCACCGCCTCGCTGTTGTATCCCTCCGCCGCTCTAGACTAGTTTCACGTTACATCCCTGTTTATCAAGAGTCATAAAATTTTGTCATTATTGCTATGTGAAGTTTTGAGGTATGGCCAAAACCGTGTTTTGTGCGGTCACCATAACCTTGACCTTTGACCTTTTGATCACCAAAATCGAATCACTTCATCCTTGAGTCCAGGCGAACGTTTGTGCCAAATTTGAAGACACTCCCTCGCGGCGTTACGGAGATGTGCACGTTCACAAGAATGGGACGGACAAACCCAAAACCATCATGCCGCAAGGGTTCATCCTCTGGGGAGCATGAATCAGTCAACTTAATTCAATTATTTCCTGATGGTGGTGGTGGAGTTAAGTGTCGCTGAAGCCGTCATGTGAAGCCTCTTCAGTGTCACCAGGAGGGAAACATCAGCTGACAGAAACACCAGATTAAGATTCATCCTCTGGAGACCACACAGCACATATCAGTGCCAGCTCTGGTGGCAGCCTGACCAGCAGTAATTAAGATTAACTCGCTCTGGTGCAAAGCCTCAGACAGACTCACATCACTGCTCTTTGGTTCATCTAGTGCTGGAGAGGAAACAGACCAAAATAAAAACAGATAGCAGATGACAACGATGTTACACACAGCGTGTTACACCTGCTGCAGGCTGTCAAGTCTGTTTCCTATGTTTGTCTTCAATGTAATCGTTACTCTTTTTCCTGAATAATGTACTGTCCCTCTTCTGGAAATGAAATTACTAAAACTAAATGAACACAGAAACAATGAAAAAAAAGAAAAGAAAAAGACTAGCAATACCATGGGAGATTAAAAAAAACAACTCCTCAGTTCACAGTGAGTCCTTATGTGATGATGTCACACCCCGAAGCATGATGATGTAACATCTGTAACATCAGTTTCCTGATTCTAATGAGATATCACTGAATATTAATCACTCATGTCGAGCACCACAGACACAATAAGCCTATAATAATATTAATATTAATAATAATAATAATGATAATATAATAATGATGATGATGAAATTGTAAAGTCTCACTATAAGAATTCAAGTTCAATAATGATTATACCATAAAAAATATTTTGTATTACACTTTTAGTTTGTTCAATTTGGAGCAATTCACTACTGCACTGGAACTTTTACTCATTTTCTCTTATTTCTCTTGATGTTTTCAGATTATTTGAATTCATTTTGTTCTACTTTAATTGATCTTATTTTCCTTTTTTTTTGCCATATGTGAAGCACTGCGAGTTTCCTCTGAGTTTGAGCCGTAAGATCACAATAGACTCTCTGCTGAGACCGCGGGCTCATCATATATCTCTTTAAGAATACCACAGGGCTGTGAGGTCAGACTAAACTCAACACTAACTTCTTATTACAGTGATTTTTCCTCGGGGAATCTATGCGTAAGGGGCAGAGATCATGTCCAGCTAGTGACACCTCTGCCGGCCAATCAGCGACGGGCGTCAGGGCTACGCCGGGCCAATGACAGCATCCTGTGGGCGTGTCTATCCACTGCGAGGTGCGTTTTTTGGAGTTTGCTAAATGACTGCAGCAAGAAAATACAGTGTCGGAGCGCACCGAGCCAGGCTCTGCTGTCTGTACTGTACCTCCGCGTGTGTGTGTGTCTGTGTGTGCGCGCCGGGCACGGACCAGTGTCGTTGCCGCTCTCCTGCCATGGAAGAAGGTCCACATCAGTCCGACACGCAGGTCTGCACGTTATTATAACACTCTCACCTCTTGACGCGGGAGGGGGGGAATGATTTATTTCTCTCTTTTTAACGGAAGCGGTGCCCGGATGGGAGCGGATGCGGAGCGCAGCAGCAGCGGCCGCCGGTGCGTCTCCAACTTGACCACCACCAGACAATGGGAGTAGCTGAGCCGTGCTGCTGCAGCGCCAAGTGCCACTACTACTACTACTCGCCCCTGGGAGACAACTACGAGAAGAAGAAGGAGGAGAAGCAGCAGCAGCAGCAGCAGCAGCAGGAGGAGGAGGTAAAGAAGAAGAAGAAGAAGGAGAGGGAGAGGAAGAAAAGGATACAGACTTGTTCTACCTGCAGACCTCCCTCTCTGAGCAGCAGCGCCGGGAGTCCCGCAACAGCCGATACGCACGGATCCAGAGCGACGCTCCGGCTGCCTCTGGGATGCATGTGAGAGAAAACCCTGCAGATCTGAGAAGCAGCACTCCTCCGCGCGGGTCTATTCCGTGAGTGGAATTGGGGAATATAACGCACATGCACAGTTTGCCAGAGCTCTGGAGACAGTGAGACGCAGCAGCCAAAACAGCCCGTGATTCTTTTTTTTTCCTCCACCACTTAAGGAATATGTCTGATTTCCCCGGTCACCGCTGTGGATCGCACAGACTGGACTTAAGAGTAATTGGGTGTAATTGTGTGTCAATTAACAGCAGCCTGTGAGCTGCTAACCTCCTCTCCGTGACCCCCATCCCTCCCTCCCCTTCTGCTCCTCCTCCC
>NW_019525118.1:1515021-1515725 GCF_002814215.2 Seriola lalandi dorsalis
CCCCCTTTACCCCTCCTCTCCCCCACCGAGCCAAAAAACCTGGACGAGCTTCCTCCCCGCAGCCCCACCGGTGTCTCTGCCTGCCCCTGTCCGTGGTCCTGAGCACAATCTCGGGGTGGATTTTGTGGATTTTTTTTTCTTCCCACGGAGCTCTGGAGGCGCGAGAGCGGACACAAGCATGATTTCATGGCCGGTGAGGTCATGAGCATCCCGCGGCTCGGCAGCGGCGACTCTGGGATCTGAAACACACACACACACACATACACACACATACACACACACACACACACACACACACATACACATATTAAGCGGAACATTTTTTTTTGGCTCACCTTGGAGGTCATAAACCATAACCACAACCCCCCCTCCCCTCTCCTCCTCTTCCTCCTCCTTTTCTACCACTAAAGGGATTTTTTTTTTCTTGAGTGGAATTCATCCTCTCAAGAGTGTGACCCCCCCTCCCTCCTCCCCTCCCCTTCCGCAACACCTTGTCACCCCCCCCTCTCCAAACAAAATGAGACTGGCAAAAATGTGCCGACTAAACGCGCTGGGGATCTATTTGTGGGAAACGGTAGTGTTCTTCAGGTAAGCAGAGGCATGACATGGACCTCATGAGTGGAAAAAAAAATGACGTGTATGTAATTTGTGTGGAATTTGATGAAACTGAAATTTGCATTTTTATTGCTTTTAAAATTAGAGTT
>NW_019525118.1:1515745-1551534 GCF_002814215.2 Seriola lalandi dorsalis
GGGGTGGAGGGGGGAGGACCCAGGTGAAATCTAATCAAAGTTGCCTTTGGGTTGAGTGTGTTTTTTTTTGCTCATGTGCACGCCTGCCTGCACGCACTAGTTGAACTGAGTCGCATTGAAATCCAGGCTGGATTGTGTGTGTTTGTGTGTGTGTGCGTATATGTGTGTGTGTGTGTGTGTGTGTGTGTGTGTGTGTGTGCGTGTGTGTGTGTGTGTGTGTGTGTGTGTTTGAGGTGCAAACAGCGACCACTAGTGGGCAGGCTGCGGTCATGACGTGCTTCTCCAGAATGTCAACAGGCATGTGGGGAGAGAAGTAGACTGGCAGAGCTGCACATGTTTCTGCATTTAAGGTGTTGCTCTTGTTTACAGCTGCTCACAACAACAAATTCACATGCACTGTGATGTTCACGCTTGTGTGGGTCACGTCAGTCGGTGTGCAGCAGACAGATGGATTTGAAATGTGAACAATTTCAATCTTTTTGGGTTTTTTTCTTCAGCCTTTTACATACAGAGTCTTTCATTTCTGAAAATCCTCATCTCATTCTGCCTCAGCGGCTCAATAACACAATCAGCTGTGTTGTAATTTCTTCTTTCATTACAAGCAATCCATTAATCGATTAACAGCAATTCATTCTGCGGCAGCTGCTGCACTAGACGTACATCTAAGCTGAGTCCAAAAGAGAAGGGGAAACAAGAGATAAGTCAAACGCAGCATGTGAGGGGGGAGGGGGGGGGGCCTTGATGAATAGGCAACTTTGGAGGCAGCAGGGATGAGTAAAACGTTGCTTCCAGCAGGGAGGGGACCTGGAGATGACCTCAAAATCAACATGGGTACACCAGGGAGGAGGAGAAAAAAAAGAATGTAAAAATATGTCTGGCTGCAGCCGAAGCAGAAGTAGAGTCTGAGAATACGACGTGTCTGGCCACAGAATCATTCAAGCACGCCTGAATTCTGAAAATAAAAAGAGAAATGTACGCAGCAGTGGGAGGGGAGTAATGGAATAATGGGTACGCCGCCGTGCGACTGGATGCTCGAGGGGGGATGTTGCCCGCTGTTCGGTGGTCGGTGTCACTGTCAGCTGGTGTTGTTGGGTGAATGTGGATGAAGGGGCTCAGCAGCAGTTGGTTTTGGTTGAATATTGAATTTCAGGGCTGGTTTGATGTTTGTGGTGCTTGTGAACGATGACGAGGGTCATGTCTAGTGTTCAGGTTTGACAGTAACAGCTGATGGAGGCATTTTGTTGCTGTAAAAACATTCACCTTCATCTTAAAAGTTAAGAAAAACTATCAAACGACACTGAAGAGCAAAAAACGAAGAACAGTTGAACAAACAGACGACGAGAGGTTCAAGGTTGTTTTGAAGAGGACTGTGTCTAAAGATGGAGGGCAGCTAGAGAAGAGGGACGGGTGGCTCTGGCGGTTATCTGGCTCCGGGCCACTCTGAGACGTCTAATGCATCATCAACAAGGTGAAATGCATTTAACAAAGAGTGAAAAAGTGTCACTGCCCTTCACGGGCTTTAAATTGCTCCCCAGGGATCATAAATATTAGCAGCAGGTTTTTTTGGGGGGGTTGGGGCATGTTGAGCTCACAGGGTTCAGACCAAAAGCGAATCACTCACTCACATGATAAGTCAACACTTTTAGACTAACTTGTGTGTTTGCATGACGACTGACGCGCAGTGTTGGAAGAAGACCAGTCCTTTAATTAATATGTTGCAAAAACACTGTAAAAGCAAGTGATGAATTCTGAGCATCAGCAAGTAACAAGAGCCTGTCAGTTATATTAGAATATTTTTTTTAATGTTGGATACTTCTTACTGATGCATTAATAAATTAGAATATGTTAATGTGGCTGGATGAGTTAACTACTTTTAAAGGGACACTCCACTTATTTTTTCAAAATTAGTTTACAAGTGAAAACAGTGTCATCGTATCTTCTGTTGCTCTGGAGAAGCTTTAAGACTGAGGAAATAATCCTGATTTTAATACAGATGTTGTGTAGTAAAAAAAAAGAGAATGAAAGATTTGGGATTTTTACGAGGCAGGTGGGGAAAATGAAAAATGCAATCGAGTTGCATTGTGGGAATCGTACGATGCAGAGTTTCTGAAACTCGATCCAAACTAGGGAGTGAAGCATCAGTCTGCTTCATCAGTTTGGAACATTTTTCTGTCTTTTTCAGTTCACCAAAACCTCATGTTGCGCCACAGTCAATCGCTGGAGTGCACCTTTAACTTCTATATATACTGTTGGGTAGTTGAAATCTATTTTGGGAGCAGAGCTTTAATGACGACACCAACAAACTGACTTAGTGAAAGTTGAATAAATACAGAAAATAAAGTGATGAATAGATAAACTAGAATGCCTCTGCCCTACTTACTGTAAGCCTCCTGTGTAAAAGTTTCTGACAGTCCAGTAAAATAACCAATACTATAAGCTGAACACATGTTTTGTAGGTAGAATCTTAAAACCATAGTCATCAAATAAATGTGGTGGAATAAGAAAATCCTCTGAGGTCTAGTGGAGCAGCAGTGGAGCCCAAACAGCTGCTGTCGTTTATTTTTCTGTGGGAATAAACTGCAAACTGGGAATGAGCCTATTTACTTTTACCTGCTGTTTTTTTTTTTTCTTCCCAGTTTACACTGAATGCATATTGTATGCAAATATCTCGCGGTGTAATGTGGAAACCAGTACGGGGACCCCGCTTTGCCTCGCCTACCTGCGGGCGCCTTGCACGTTTTGCCTTATTGCGTAACGTGCGGATATTATTTCCCTGCGTGGCCTCTCAGATATTTCATTATGTGAACTATCAAAAGCGTTTTTCTACCTGCTGCAGCGACTCCCTCATTTCCATTGAATATGGCAGCCGTTTAGAGTTGGGATGGGTGGTGGTATTGGGGGGGGTGGCTGCAGGAGTTTTGCATTCAGCACACACTGTTTAGTTAATGAACCAGAGTCGGGATATTGCCGTCTCAGCTCCTCGGGCCTGGACTCTGCAGTTCCCTGCTTAATTGATATCTCTTTCCCCTCCGTCCCGACCCGGACCCCCCACACCTCATTCCACATTCAGCCTTATTACTAAACATTGATTAGCCTGTCAATGGCCGGGGCCAGACCTGATGAATACACAGTTAATGCTCGCACATATCTCTCTCTCTCTCCTCCCCCTCTCCTCTCTCTCTCTCTCTCTCTCTCTCTCTCTCTCTCTCTCTGTTCCTGCTCCTATTATTCATCAAAGAGGCAGGAGAGTAGAGCTGAGAATTTAGATTGAGACCGGACCTGAAGGAAACGTTCATCTCAACAAAACCTTTAATCTTGTATTCAGGTTTAGATCTGTGAACTCTGTCAAGACAGGTGAAAGAAAGTGTCAGGAAGGTGAGATCATTTCCCTTGATGCCGGAACATCTCAACTTTTTGAACAAAACGAGGGACCAGCCTCATTTCATAACACTGTCACTGTTTTGGGGGGAAAAAAAAGGCAAATTTGAGCTCAATTATTTTTTCATCACAGGAAACTGATTTAAGATTAATGACACATTTGCTTGTTTATTTATTGCAGTGCAACAAGGACTTAAGTAAAAGTAAATGGTCTGAAGGGTCCCATTTATTTTAGCCTCTTAAAACAGGAGTTGGAGCTTGAGAAAATTCTAACTGCAAAAACACTGACATCCTTAATGCTAAAGCTATTGCTAGTTTCAGTAGCTAAACAAGCTAGTGTGCTTTCTGCCAACTCATTGCACCTTCTGTTGTAGGTAATTTGTTAATTCTCACTAATCAGAGTTAAGATATCACTTCCTGTTGCTGCTCTTTCACATTTAAAGATCTGAAGCAAATCACATGGAGCTTTATTGTGAAGGAGCAGGAAAATGCATTGTATCGATAAGGTTAAGAAATGATGGATCGTTGCTTGGAAAACGTTGGAGACCATTGGTCCACATGTATGTTGCTTTTTAGTAAACGTCCTACAGTGCGTGTTTTGCCTTTGATGGATGAAACTGCGCCTTTAAAGCCTGAACATGAAGTCATTCTGATTTCTGCAGTAGACAGTGATGGTAAGCTACTGCAGCTAGCTGGCTAACAAGCTGACAAGACACAAAGCTAATCAGTTGGATGATTGATGATAGAATCAGCTTCTGCTGCCGCTGGTGCAGTGTTGACTTAGGCAATGTTAGTGCATATAAACCATGATACTGAGGAACTGTTTCACAGTCTGTATCTGAATCAGAGTCACAGCAATAAGAGCAGACCTGAGGTGGACGAGGTGAAGACGACGAGCTTTTCTGGCCTCGTCCGCATGTTGTCCACCGCTATCGACCGCTCAGACAGGAACGATTAATCAAACTAGTCAGCGTTGCATTTGGAGAATGCCGACGCACAAACCATGACCATCAGGGAATACTAATCAGTCAGTCAGAATGATTGACAGGCCTCTGGACAGCCATTGACGTCCCTGCCTTATTGCTTTTACCAGGCTGTTGGAACAGCAGAATTTCTGAGGTCAGAACAGGAAGCTGTGGGGGAAGCTCTCCCCCTGCAACATCATGTTTTTTGTGTGTTAGTGTGTGTGTCGCCTGTTTTTGTTAATGCAAGTATCTGAGCCCTCTACTGTGTGTTTTTGCACTGAATGTGTGTTTCACATTTCAGGGGTAAAAGAGGTTTATGCTAAATCTAGAGCATATGTACCGTTTGCTGTAAATTCCTCTCGAGGGAAATTTAAATTCACAGATTTAGATACAATTATGTGCAGAATTTATTATCTTCCAGTTGTTGAGGAGTATGGAAAAAAAAGAGAAGCACGGGCTCTTCTGTTTACACTTTGTTCATGAAAAGAAAATCAGGCACGGGAGGTGATTTGCGGCCACGCTCCGTGTGGTTTTACGGCCTCGTTTGTCGCAGTGCAGCCACGACAAATAAAGTATCTGCAGGTTTTTGGAGAGCTCGGCTTCTGCACAAAAACAAACAAATTCCTCTTCTTTCGATCAGGTGCTTTGCGCATTTCGCATCTGCCTCATAACGCAGATTGATCGCCTCCTTCGTTCTCCGGGTGCTTGCACAGATCGTTACTAAGCACGTGAGCATGCAACAGCCCGCAGTATGCAAACTATTCATCTTCATCCCGAGCAAAATGTGCAGAGAGCGACCTTTTCCTCTATGGATTTCTATATTCAATAAAACACTTTATTCCCTCAAGTGGAAACAAGCAGAGCAGTCCATATAAACACCTAATCTAAACAGTTCACCTCTGGGCTGACTTATGGCTGCTGCTCTTACAGATCTTTATGTGCAACACCATCAAGCCGCTGTTCAAGGGGAAAATATATGCAGAATCTATAGGGACAATGTAATCTATTATTTATATTAGCAGGACGGATATTCAGCTGTGCCTGAAGCCCATTACCTATCAGCTCCTGGAAGGTAACCTTGAGCTGGCCTTGAAAAAGCAGCCGCATGTAAGGACCTCAGGAACACACACACATAGACACACACACACACACACACACACACATATACACACATACACACTCCACCGTCACGTCACAGGGTAAATTAAATCCGACTCTACTTGTTCATGAAATAAATTGATGTTGAAATTCAGCGATTTAGAGAAGGTCATTTGTGGGCTTTATAAATGATTTTAAGTAAAGAAGCCGTGGATGTCAGACGCTGTTGATATTAAATAGAAGTCCTTATCCTGAACCGGCAGGATTGAAAGTGGGACAGGTTTGACTTTTTAGAAAGAACAGAGTGATTTAAAAAGAGACTGAAGGTCCCGGTGGTTTGTTCATTAAATAAAAGGTTAGCCTCCACGCCGACAGTTAGATAAAACCCCGCCGTGATAGAATGTGGTGTTACCTTGAGTGATATTTTACTCGGTGTAACATTTCTCGTCGTGGCATTCATTAGCTGTGTGAGTGTCGTGACTCAGTGTTGCCTGTCACCATGTATTTACAGTCATGTTGCAGACTCGCCTCCGTTTTCCTGCGAGTAAACTGTAAGTTCAACCTAGAGCCTAGAACACGCCGAACAGAGAGGAGCGCTGTTCTCGGTTGTCCGCGTGAAGCACAAGGTCAAACTCAAAGTGAAAAAGAATGAAAAAATGACTTTTTTTTTTTTTTCCTCTGGTGCTGTTGCTCACTGGGGAAAACAGAGCAGCGCTGCTCACATCAAAGTTACTGTAAATACTGACGCCGGACACGTGAGACTTTGACCCGAGTCAGAGCTGAGTCACAAACCTGATGAGATTTGACACTTGACTCCCTAAAGACTAAAAGTAAAACACACAGACACACCAGGGATTTTATATTAGGCCTCTGCATTCAAAGGTTTCAGCTGTAAAAAAACAAACAAAACAACTTTATTAACAAAAAGAAAAATGTTCATATGCAGATAGAAGATCTCTGTGACTGATTATTATTATTATTATTATTATTATTATTATTATTATTATTATTATTATTATATTAGCAGTAGTATTAAATTAATATTGAATTTAATTTTCCCGCCATTGTTTCACAATCCCTTGCATTTAACTGACACAAACACACACACTGCAACCAACTGACCTGTCTCTTTAAAAGGTTTTTTGTCTTATGGGCCGCTGCTTGTGTGTAGGTGCCATGCTTGACTGTAATGAAACAGAGGAGACAGACAGACAGACAGACAGACAGACAGACAGGCAGACAGACAGGCAGACAGACAGGCAGGCAGACAGGCAGACACTTAGTTCAGTTTCTTGCTTTTCATGGTTGTGGAGCTTGTAAAACTTTCAGCCCTTATCTCGTTTCCTGCTGTTGTGACAAACCACAGACACAGGGGAAACGACAGGGAAGTAAATGTAAATAAATAATGTCGCTGTTGTTTGTGATGACAATTTTGTTTAGTTTCAACACAGCATAGCACATGCACCTAAAATGTTAACAACACCATTATTTACACTAATAGTTAGCCTATTAGATTTGAAGTATGCTAATGAAGACGTGACTTGAGACTTGCTTTGACAACACATGACACTTGGCTCGGGGAAAAAAAGCAGCTTCTGTCTTGGAAAAAAACAAACTAACATTGAGTTCTGCATGAATAGGAGATGTGGCTAATACAACAGAGGCCCGTACGCAGTGAATACTGTAGAAGAAGAAGAGACAGTGTCGTCTGAAAAGCAAAGAAAAACTTCAGACTTTCCAAACCCGACAAAACAAACCTAGTTACTGCAGAGACCGACCGACCTGCTCCAAGTGTGCAGAGATTATTTTTACTCATTTTTCTTTCCCATAATTCTTCCATCCACCAAGTTAATTACATAATCAAGTATTGATGTTTTAGTCAATATTAAATAGCTGATATCAATATATTACAATACAAAAAATGTACAAAGAGTCACGAGATAACATTTATTAGGATTTATTTACATGTATTGATCTTAGAAGTTTATATGACAAAATGTTTAAATCATCATATTATTTCATTCCAAAGTTGGGTGTAGTCATTTGGAACATGAGAACGGTTAGTATTTGACTTGAGTCAGCAGCCTCAATAGACCAGAATGCATTGCAGAGCGGAGGTAGATGTGGCAGACGGAGGAAGAGTTGATCAAACAGAACAGTCATTCAAAATCTCAGTAACTGTTGGGGTGTATTGAACATCAAAGATAGATTGGAAACTGGTTGATTAGAGTGTGTGTGTGGCCAGTGAACAAATGCAATCATCTCATTTAATTGATTTAATTATTGCGCCAATTGAGAAGTCAATAATTGTCTTTGATCCCAGAGGGAAAAGAACTGTCTGTCGTGCTCTTGCTTCTGTGAACGTGAAAGTCAGAGGTCACAGTTCAGAGATCAGCAGCAGGAGCTTTGGAGCCGGCTGCGATTTATTGTATTGCTCAAGGACACTACAGAACGATGGAGAGCTGAAACCGCTCCCCGCCTCCCCCCTGCCACAGGCGCTCCTCTCAGAAATCATCCGGTGTCAGTTAGCATACACTCCTGGTTCAGCCAAATTAAAGCGACTGTGTTATTTATGAACCTGCCCTCAGGCTGTTTCATTTGTTCTGCAGGTGCCCGGCCAATATTTATCACTCACATCTCCCATCATAACAAATCATAACATATATATATATATATATATATATATATTTGTATATATTAATTTTTTTTTTTCTGTGATCAATTTCCCCAAGTCCTCTAATGAAAAACAATCGACTGCTGTGGTGGAGTTCGCTGCCATCCCCACACTAATTAACTTCTGGGCAGGTTCATTTCCAAAACTTGATGTATGATAATACATTATTGATTAGCAGACAGAGACAGATTTGCACCATAAATAACAGAGTATATTATCAATGGCCTCTCAGCACTGTAACTCCCTTACAGTGGAGGTGAGTTCCTGGAAATGTTGGTAGCGACGGTGCATTTCTGTAATGAAAGAGTTGGACAGCGACACAAGACGTAGTGTTAGTTTATGTTTAGGAAGAGAGGGAAGAGTTTTCAGGTTGTTTTTTTTCTGATTACAGTTCAAGGGGATACTAGTATCTACAAATCAGGTAAAGTTTCTATCAATTAAACTTTATAATTGTGGCATCGTAAAGTTGTTTTGTTAAAAAAACACACAAAAGTTGGAGGAATAAGCAGTTTCACTAGTGTCACTACTGCAGTATTAAAGTTTAAGCAGCTATAATACTGTTTCTTTATTAAAAGAATATAATAAAAACACGAAAGCACAAAAATAATCAATAACATCAGATAATTCAGAATAAATCCGAATCACGACGATATTAATAAAGTACAATGTAAATTTATGGAAAAAAATAATTTCCCAACAAATCACGTATCCATTTGTTCAGAGACGTTATTTAATGTTTTAATTAGTTTAAAATATGGATCAAAATGAAACATGCTGAGGAATCGTCTGTTCGAGGCCTCTGGGGCTCAAACTGCAAATTTCTACTGCTTGGGAATTTAAATGTAGACTTCAAGTTTCATTTCCAACTTGCCCCAAAGCTTTTTAATTTTAGAAGCTTTAATATCACATAAACTTATTACAGCTGGTGGACTCCGAAGTATCCAAAGTGCCTCACAGCATCATGAGTACATGCATTTTTAACACTAGAGGTCCCATTGGGAATCAAACCCCAAACCTGCCCTGAACGTCAGTGAACTGTTTTGTTTGATCAACACAATATTATTATCCAACCTATATATTCCTGCTTATCTACTTGTGACACTGCATGAGGTGACTCCTTAATTTAAGATCTTTTGCTAAAGTCAAACTTTGCTAAATGCTCAGACAGTTAGGAACAGAGGTGGAAGAAGCTTTATACTTCTTCAACTGGTTTGTGGTTACGTGAATCACATTAAAAGGTACAAGCTAAGGGCCTTAAATGAGTTAAAAGTTTAGGATTTTTGCTCATTCGCTTTCTTTCCAAGATTTATATGAGAAGATCAATGTAGGCAATTAGCCTAGCTTAGCATGAAGACTGGTAGCAGGGTAAAACTCGCCTTGTACTGACCAAAGCTGTCAAAAATATATGTATACCTCATAGACAACAACCATGTCTTGGCGAACTTGTATCTGGTCCACGCTAAAAACCTGGACTCACCGACCATGTGACAAGTAGTTATGCTATAAGCTATATGCTGTACAGGTGCTGAGTGGTGTGACAGTTTGACTTCTTAAGTTACGATTTCTAAGTTTTATTTGTATCAGGGGTGTCAGCCAGGTCTCTCTCCAGGCATTTAAGATGATTATGTCAAACTAACTGAATATTACTACTTTTTACCAATACTAATATACTGGACTAATACTATTACTAATACTGACCATTGAAGCCCCCCAAAGAACACAAACACACATTTTTTTTTTTTTACTTCAAAAACCAAAAATGTAATCCAAACTCAAAATTCAACTTCCGGTTTTCTTTCAGTCGAGGCAAAAAAAAAAAAAAAAATTTAAATCGTTTATTTTTTAGAAGTAAAAGTTCAGCTCAGTTCACCAACAGAAAAAACAAAAAAAAATTATAATAAATAAAATAGAAAAATTTAGTTTCTCTGCACTTACGGCTACTGTCAGTCAGTCAGTCCAGTCGAGTCCAGTCGAGTCGAGTCCAGTCCAGTCCAGTCCAGTCAGCAAGTGATCCAGTCCGGGACGTTGCTTCGCTGTGGATGAAACAACGGAGTGGAGTGCAGGTAGTTCCCGGAGCACGGCTGTTAACATGGCGGACGGATGACGATCGGTAAAGGGATTTAACGGCGTCATTTGAGCGTGTTGCTCCGTGTCGCTCCTGCTGACCTGGCCCTACTCCCTCCTTAAAACTGAAACTGAATGAAGAGATGAATGGTGTCCCCCCCTTTTCCCGCGCAACGTGAAGAAACAGGTGAGCGCTCCGTGGCCGACGTTGTTTCCGGGGTGTGTGCACACACTGTGGATGGATAAACTGTTGTTTGCTAAGAAATAGTTCCAGGACGTAAATGCTTCCCTGAATCACAAACCGTCATATATAAATTTCTGCTTGTGTGCATGTTAACAATTGAGAAGTTTGTAGCTGTGTTTCCCCCTGTCTCCAGTCTTTATGCTAAGCTAGGCTATATAGCTAGCTAGCTCCATACTTGATGCAGATATGAGAGTGGTGTCGATCTTTTCATCAAGAAACCTCATTTCAGAAATGTTGAACTATCATGTGGCTTTGTCTGGAACTCTGTGATTATTTCAGTTTTGTGCTCGTGTGTTTTTATATTACCAGATGAACGTGCTTCACCACACAGCCAGGTAGTTGGAAGAGCAGGGGTTGATTAGCTCAGTTGCTAATTTTTTATTCCGGGTCCCCAACAAGTTATTGTGGCCATGGATGGGAGAGTTCACTTTGTGGTAGAGTTTTTTTTATTCAAATTCTTCATTGAAAATTAATGTATTCAAATCCCCCACAGGACACGTGAGCTTATGTGGAAGTTATATCCAGAGCAAAGAAACAGAAAATGCCAGAAAATAACTGAGTTCGCTGCACGTTGCAAATGTTGGCACCACACAGCCAGAAAATACAGACCAACACGACCCCACTGCAGCAGAGTGTTTACCTGATAATCTGCACTGCCAATAGTTCAGTGAAATCTTTTCTGAATGGACCATAATGCCTTTAAAAGCGAGCAGGGGCAGTTTGACTTCCCGCCCTGCGAAGGCGAAAACAGGACTGTGTGTTTTTGCCGTGGTTTTTCTGGTGTTGTCGGAGCAGTGGAGTGTGTGAGGCAGCTCAGCCGTCCAAGTATCAGGCCTTCATTTGTAGTGATGAGCGCGTGTTCGCCGGGCGAGCCTGGCAGCCTATCTGTTAGTGCCAGGGAAGCGAGCAGCTCCTTTGCTTTCCTGAGTGTTACTAAACGCCAGGATGAGATCAATTAGGGATTCAGGTCTTCAGAGGCTTTAGGAACATAATGAGGAACACTTAAGGCTAATGATTGGTGCCTTGCATTAGCCCACACCTCTCCCTCGCTCTCGCTTTTCTCTCTCCTTGCTGTGTGCATATTAGACAGGACGACTCAGCTGTTTTTTTTTCTTCTCCTTCTTCTTCTTCTTTGCTGCCTCAGCGTTGGCCACAGGTCTCCACAGTGGCCACAGCCAGCATTGATCTGAAATAATTAAAGCAAATCCAAACTTTGATCATGTAAACCCAGAGAACAGGAAGCTCAGGGGGAAGATTATCAACATGGGCAGATGGAAAGGCCTTGGACGACTCTCGACTGTGTTTGCCGGTTTCATCCATCGACTGTGAACCACTTCAATCCATAGTGGCTCCAGTCCATTCTTTTCAACTGTGTGTTTACGTATGGAATAACAATGAAAGAACTGGAACGCCACCTGAGTTAAAAGGCATGTTTGACACTGCGACATCACAATACAGAGAGTACAGAAGCTCTTATGTTGCAGGTACATCTAATTTTATGTTTTTGATCTAGTTTTATACAATAACATAGAATAAAATAATATACGAATGAATGAGGAAAAAACAAGATAAAGCATGATCTCATGTTACTGTATGTTCTTAACTGGTTCACTATAAGTTTTTAGTTTGATAGTTGAAGTTCAGACTTAGATCTTAATAAAGGAACAGGCCACTTATTTTACTGGTTTTATGTTGTGACAAGACTGTGGCAAAGGCTTGGTTTAGACTCAGAAACAACTTACTTAGGTTTAGGGAAAGCTCGTGGTTTTGGGTAAAATAAGTACATTGTTAAAACATAGTGTGGTTTGGGTTGAAATTATTTTCACTTTCACCTTGAAGTAACGTTGGATCATGGGAGTTGTTGTCCATCAGAGTTAATTATTCAGTTGTTTTCACAGAGGCAAATTCTCTACAGAGCTCTCCTCTTCTACACAAACGGAGCAGGTGATTAAAACTGGTAAAAATAGTGAATAAATCTAAAAATCTTCTCGGAGGGGCTGCGAGCCGAGCTGCCGCTGATGTTTAACCAGCTTGTTTCTCTGATGACTAAAACCCTTCATCCAGTTAAAATATATAGTTAAAATGACCAAGGTGTAAAAAGTATCTAAAACTGGATGAAATGCCTCTGGCAACCAAATAAACCATCACCGTGATTAAAACCAAGTGCTGGAAACATTTGATTTAACGTTTAATGTGTTAAAGTTACACATTATAGCTTTAAGGCCTGGTGTTTCGAAGGCCACTTGAGGGCTTTGACACTTAAAAGTCGTCCCGTCTGACTTCATTCTTGTGAAGTCAGCTTTGTGACAGAGGTTGAATTATGTTTTCTGTGTCTCTGGAGGAGCTTTGTCAAGTCTGAGAAAAATAACCCTGGTGGTGTTGCAGTGATGTCATCAGATTATCAGAGGGAGGAAACCTTTAGTGTTGGTGCTGTGGAGTTTAACATCTTAAACAATGGTTCATGGTTCATCCTAAAGGTCAGGATGTCTCTACCTGGGCTTCTCAAACACAGGTGTGCTAAGTAACAGGAACAGTGGCTTCATTCCATTTAGCTATGAAAGGACCAGGACCCTACTGTTGTGCATGCTGCCTCTGGTATGGCTCACTGGATCATAAGGAGTATACAGCCGTTGTTATCGTTTTTAGCTCCAAGTCAGAGACGCTGTGTTCCAGTTCACAGGCTGAAGGCGACTAGGAAGGTTGTCCCATTTCAAAGGCCCCTTCAAATGCGTCCTTCTTTTCCAACGAAGGATTCAACGGTTGGAGCCTTCATTGCCCAACGTATCCCAAGATTCATAGCGCGCGAGTAAAGAAGGCCAACAGCACTGACAGGGAGCCTGAGTATTACACTGTTAAATGTAAGTTTTGGATTTCAGCTAGACAACAGGAACTGTGCTTTGTGACCCAACGGTAAAAAGCGGTGATGCAAAGTGAAAATCCCCTGTAGACCAGTTCGGTTCGGCCTCTGCGGTCTACAGCGGCTACGAAGGGCAACACCTTCGTAGACGGCGTCCCCTTGAATTGGGACACAGCTAGAATCCGCCTTAAAAAAAAAAAAAGGTTCCAGCTGCTACACCTTTGTCAGCGCTGGCTGCTGGAGTGTTGAAGCTGTCACACTGTGTCTGGACAGCTACAAGCCTCAGACTCCGCTTTATGAAGCGTATATTGGAAAAGACATTTCACGGTGAGCCACAGCTGGAGACATTGTCTCTTGCTGTAAAGAAATCAAGTGAGAACACAAACAGAGGACAGTGCAGGACGTTGTTTTCAGTGTGTGTCTTTCACGCTGTCCTGTACTGTAGTCCTGCAGGAGCTTTTGCTTCTGTCTTTCTCCTGTATCAGACGTTACCTACAGTCAGTCTAGTTTAACTGCTTTATTAATGGAAACAGAAACTCAGTGTGAAGCATTTGCGATGATATGAAAGCAGGTGGGCTTTTAAGAGCAGCAATCTGATCTATTAGCCAAGCGTTTATGCAAATAGGGGAGACACCTGGCAGATGTTTAGCTCCGTGACCCAATGAACACGATCAAATTCGACTGAAACACATCTTTTCCTTTTGCGTTTTTGTGGATCATTTTATATTTTTTGTTGTTTATTTTTTGTGTGGTGTGTTTACATTCAAACCATTCACCTTTGTGTTTTCTGGCCTGGACTTTGTACCAGGAAGCAGAAAGAGTAAGTCATCCAGGTGCTCATCACCTCTCAGGCTCTCAACCGTCTTTATAATCCAGATGAACTTTGACCTGTGAACATGTTTGATACAGGGAGTGACCTCTTGCTTGTGAAGTTTGGTTTGTTCCTGCAGCTGCTTGGTGGCAGGGAGAAGTTCTGCATGGCTGCAGTGAAAGCAGGGACAGGGATGGAGGCGTTTGCATCATTCTTAACTCACCCATGCTTTAAACCCCTCCCACAGTCCTTCCTGCTCCTATAGCCTCAGAGTACTGATCAAGCTGGAGCATCGAACTCCCCCTCTGCATTCCACAGCGTTGGTGTAATTCAGTGTTGTCCCACGCTTCACGTCCGGGGGAAATTATCTTTGTGTCGAGGATACGCTGGTGTAATCCCAATCTGTGACTAATCTGATTGCACCGTCATCAGCCCAGCAGTGTGTTTGTTCAATGCTAATTTGAAAGCCATTTCACACGGGTCTTATGCTTTATTGTATCATCTCTGCAGCGGGAGATGTGCTCAAACAACAGAAATTTGTTGTTTTTTTTTTCTTTGTGAGAGCTTGATCCTATCACACTCCACTTGTCGTGGTTGTAAAGAGGATTTAGCTCGGATTCGTCACGTTGCGGTGGGAATTATTGGCGCTGAGATAATCTCTGATCCACCTAATTTGCTGTCACAGAGAGAAGAATTGGATGAAGTGTGAGGGACCTAAAAAAGAAAAACAACGGCTGACTTCTTATTGATTGGCATCGACTCTGAGTGTGTGAGCTCTGCAGTTTTTGGGAGACGCCTTCAGAGGAACATTATCTGATCACCGTCGCTCTCCCGTTACACCTGAGTTTGAAATCTCTGATCATTATCATCAGCTGACTTGACTTTCATCAGTCACCCATGTGACCTCAGGAGCAGTTCAACAATGCAGCCGTTAATGTGAAACGTTCAAACAGACAATTATCACCACAGGGTAATCAATTATGGAAATGTGTCTGATTTTAATCTCACAGTAATGGTCACAGTAATCTGAGATGATTTTCACAGTTAACTCGATAAAGCACTACATGATTTTAATACATGTAATTTCGTTAAAATGGTTTTTCAGAGCTGCTTCATACGAGGATAAATCCAACAGAGCGGCAGGTGTGCTGTTTGTGTAGTTCAGTGTTTGTGCATATGCAGACTAACACACTTCAGAGGCGCTCAGCAGTCCATTTCCCAAGGAACAGAAAGTTATTAGTGTTTCAAATTTCAGGTGAAGTCATGCACAATGGGATGCACGTCTCTTAGTGACGTAAACGCTTGATGAAATGTTTAATTTTCAAAGTGACAAACTGGCTTGAAAATGCAACATCTACATTATGTAATCCTTAATGAAAAGACTGAGAGATATAATTAAAGTGTTTGATTGAGGCCAATTTCTGTGAAAGCACCTCGACCTCTAAGCAGCCTTGTCAGGATGAGGTGCAGGTGCAGCGACCTGCAGGGTCCCAGAGGAGCCTGCAGAAAAAAAACTGTTTTATTTCACTGTGTTTTAAATCAGCAGAAAGGATTCGTGTTGAGTGAAAGTCTCAGGTCTGATCGCTCCTGCGTTCTGCGCAGCCACAGACAGTTAATGTAATTTACAGCTTGATAAACATTAGATTTTGTTCTTTCATAATTCTGTTCATTCTGTGTAGTTTCCAGTATCATATTGTGTAATGAAATACTTCAGTTTTTACTGTTGAGAAGACTTTGGTTCATAGCACAAGTATTTTTTTTTTTTTTTCATGGCTGAATTTTGAGAACAGATTTAATTGAGCGTTGCCTAAAGTAGAGCCAGCTGGACAAATGGGCCTCGAAAACCTTTAATTTGGCATGAAAGAATATTTCTACATCTGTTCTCTATCTCCTGCGTTTATGGGAAATATTGTCTAATCATGTGGGCAACCAGTGACCAATATATAAATTTTACAGTGTCTAATCTGGGGTCGTCTTTGTTGTAAAATGATGATTATTCAGACACGAGTGTTATTTATAGTTTTTATCTGTGACTGTGCAGCCTTGCGTCTGCGTGTTTGCATCTCCGTACAGTCCGATCGTGGATAATACAGTAAATTTTGATCACTCACAACGTTAAACATCCCGAACCCCTTATGGATGGACAGTGCCGTTTACATGTTTCCAGTATACTTCATATAAACAGGATGCTGACAGGAAAAAAAAAAAAAGAACAGATTTTGACCTTTCTGTCAGTGGAGCTCGAGGGTTTCAACATCTGTGCAGATTTTGCTTTTTGTTCCAAGTCTCAAAATGTGAAGGGGAGAAAAAAAAAATGTAATGTCTGGTTTTTATTTGAGAGGAGTGATGACATAAAGTGCAGAGTTGGCCTGCAGACACATGACCTTCTGTCACCACAACAAGGACGGGCGGGGGGGGGGGGGGGGTCTGCTGATGATAGACAGGAGTCTCCAAAAACTGATTGTGCTTTTAGACACGACTTAAGAATTTGATCATTTTTGATTTTCATATTATTCTTTTATTTATTTATTTTTTTAATGAAAGAAAAATAGGACGTAAGTCTGAATAACGGCAGTTTCCTTGTTTTGCTGCTCAGTAGTTGGGCTTGTCATCATGATGTCATGGAGTGAAGCAGCGGTGACAAGCAGAAAGGCAGGAATTATAAAACCCAGACAGAAACATAGTCATCCATCGGCTCACTGTACCTGTCCTTAAAACCCTTCATCTCTCTCCTTCAGACGGGCTCAGACTACAGTCTGAGTTCTGGGCAGATTTAACGCTGATTCACACCTCCTGACAATCGCAGGAGAAATCTTGTTCAGCCCAGATTATCTGGTGATGTGAGCGGTTCTCTGATCAAGTCTTAAACCTCCTAAAACTGCTTGAAGATTCATCAAACCTGATTATGATTACGTCAGTCCTGTAGCAGCTGATGGTGTTACCAAGCAACGGTAAACATTCTAGCCTTCGAGGCTAACGTTAGCTAATCTCTAAATCTCACCTCCACTTCTCTCTGAAGATTAGACAACCCGTGCTCTCCCATCAACCATCTTCTCATCGCGACTCGTTTAGTCTCCTGCTTCTGTTTTTTCTCACTCCAAAGTTTTACCGACGTTACAGGTGCAGCAACAGGTACTTGTGTAAATGTGGAGATGTTTTTGTATTTGACACGAATCATCAGGGAAAGTTCTAGACGACCAGACGCCCGAGAACAAACGGTGCCACGGGAGGAAACAGCTCCAACTAGTCTCAGTCGTTAACTTTATACTAACAACATGTCGTCAACATGTTCATGTCCTGAGACGCTTCTGTTATCGTTTGTGAACTGTGACACTCCACACAGAACGTTCACAAAGGCTAACGTTAGCTTGTTTAAGCTAATGGCTAAAGCTGGGAGCTCACAACATTAGCAGGCTTTGTCAGAATAAAACTCTGATTTTATAAATGGAAACTTTGACACCATAGGTCTGTCACCATGTTAGTTAATTAAAACTGCTGTTTGCACAATGAACATACGGAGGTGTGTGCATTTGTGTGCAAGATAGAGAATCATGGTATTTCATCGGCGCTGGTAACGCCTGCCTGATTTCTGGTGTTGTGACGTCCCTCCTGCGTCGTGCAGGATAATCTTAACAACATCCTGCGAGCATGTTTCAGATGCGTGAAGCTTCTCACAGGATGTGCGCGATGCAACCAGATTTGAAACTCAGTAAAACTCCAGTCGTCTGAACTCTTAACTTCCTGTTCCTGAGCCTCTGTCCTTCGAGATCATTTTAGCATCACTGATGTATTTACTGAGTGGTTTGACCTCTGACCTTTAACCACTGATTGGACTGATTGTCTGCTGTGTTGTGATGTTTTCAGATCTTTCATCGTTGCTCTTTGGATCTTGGTGAATCTTGAATATGCACATTGGTAGTTGCTAAACCAACATATAAAACAATACAGTTTAAAATATAGTGAACTGGCTTTATCCGGTCTAGGGTGAAAGTTTCTGCTCGAATGTGACTCCTCAGACACCTCTGGCTTGATTTTGAAACAACTTTGACACGTGTTGGTTCTGTGCACTGGCATTTACGGAATTACAGGCTCACAAAATGAGAGGTCCGCGACTAAAGGTCAGAATTTCCGACTTTGAAAGGCCACAAATGTTAGAAAAACCTTCATGTATCTTGGTCCTGATTGGCCGGAGGCGTGCCTCTATCATCGTGTTCATTTGTTCCAAATATTAAAAAAATGTTTGGACTCAGACTGAATCATGAGGCAGCACACTGAGTCAAACACTACAAGACGATTTGTCATTTAGTCCCTCAAACTGTGTCTGCCCCCTCTCTGTGACTTCCTGTGCGCTGAGCATTGATTCATCCACTGAAGCTGATGCAAGTTCTGTCATCACTGCTACCATTATTATTATTACCGTCTGCTTTTCATTTGAATATTTCAGTTTTCAAAGGGGCATCTCCTCAACTGTGTTATTGATGAAGGGAAATAATAGATCTGTCGCTGTGTATTTATTAAAACTGATATGAAAACTTTACAAAAACTTTTCAAGATAGATGGGAAGTCAGAAAACAAAGAAAGAACTTAAAAACAGAAGGAGGAACTATGCTAAAGAGACATTTAATACACAAATAAACCAAATCTATCAGGCTGACAACAACAACAACAACAGCATGCAACCATCACATTCATCAAAAGCCTTGACAGCATTTATAATGTGATGCTCACTTTAAACTTTTCAGTCTGATTATCAACATCATCAGTCATGATGGTTCTAATATAATCATCTGTCTTATGATTCATGATCATTACAACATCATCAGCATCGCTGTCATCATTTAACGGAGCCTCGCCTGTCAGCCGAGGACACAGTGAGAGACACTGTTCAGTAAATGTATCTGGTCATTTACATTAAAATCAAATATATTATCAGGAGATTTTTATTTTATTGGGATTGTTTTTCTTTTAAAGACACACAACTCAGAGTCCTGCCGCCTGACGCTCCATGTGGCTAACATTTTAGCAAACATTTAGCTATTTATGCAACCAGCAGACAGCAGCAAGATAAACATTCAGTCGTATTTGCACTACAGCTGCACAATTAATCTAAATATAATTGAACTCACAACACGGCTAAGTGCAATATCCAAGTTGCAGGAGCTGCAATTTTTTTGATAAAGGTCAAATGTGTCACAACATTGTTGTGCGTTGTTAGCGCCATAAGCGTTGCGGTGCTACAGAGACGCCCTGGCCTATAAATCATATTGTCCAGATGTAAAGGAACATGTTTGTTTGGAACAAGCTCCAACAAACATCACATCATGTTTACAGTTTTTCACTCAAGACGAGATTCAGCGTTGCATCAGTTGATGTTACAGTTCAGAAAAGGAAGTTTAAGATATTATCGTAGCATTTTGCATCATCATTATCATTCATGAGACATTTAATCACGGCAGCAATATTCATGCTATTTATCTAATGTTTATTTACTTTCAGCCGCATCATCGATATCTTCACTTATGATAATTATAATGTGATTATCACACTGATTATTTATGATCGTCACTGTTTAAAACTGCAAACAGACAGAGGCTGCATGGCTGGGTCTGTTGGTAGCTGCTTCTGTGTGTGTGTGTGTGTGTGTGTGTGTGTGTGTGAGTGTGTGAGTGTGTGTGTGTGTGTGATGAGAAGGTCATGTGACTCTGCAGGCGGCTCGGTCCTGTGACCTGACAGACAGGGTGACCCGAGCGGCTGGTAGCAGCGTGGATGGAGACAGCCGCCAAACTTCATTTACTACTCTCCTCTTCCTCCTCCTCCCCCTCCCTCCCTCCTTTCGCCTTCCTCTCCTCCTCTTCCTCTTCTAACCCTAACCCCTCTCACACACACACACACACACACACACACACACACACCAACCTCCTTCACCCCCCTCCCAGTGCCTCCTTGGTGCTCTGCATGATTTGTGTGTTTTTCACTGATGAGGGCGAGTTGGTTAGAAGGTCGGTGTGTGTGTGTGTGTGTGTGTGTGTGTGTGTGTGTGTGTGTATTTGTATATCATGTGCATATGACCACACAATATTGTGTGTGTGTTTGTGTTTGTATGCATATGCAAGAATGCATATGTTACTCTGTCTGCACTGTTTGTATATGGAAGGAGCAGAGTTTGTACATATGCAATTTTGTATACGTGTGTGTGTGTGTGTGTGTGTGTGTGTGTGTGTGTGTGTGTTTATTTACTTCAGTGCTGTGCTTGTGTACATGAATACATCATGAGACAAGAACTAACAAGGGATTTGTCCCTTTCTGTTTTGTTTTCCGAGCACGGCTCCTCCATAATTCCCGTTTTCACCCGGTGGACTGTGATTCTGATCAGCAGTTTCCTGATAAAGCAACAGTGCCGACTACATTACGTGTTTATGAATTGCTAATGGCGCTATTTATCATGCCGCGCATCACAATTTACCATATTGAATGTCACAGTTAGCGGTTTTACATTTAGAAGGTGAAAATTTAAGCGCAATCGACTGTATCATCTGTCATTTGATTTTTCTGTAAGATTAATGCAGCGGTGGCGCTCTCCTCCCCCGCACTCATCAGGAGTTTCGGCTAATGGCTGAATAATGGTTAGTCTCACTTTTACCACCTCTAGCTCGACTCGGTGTTGCTCTCACAGGCATGTTGGGAAAATGTTTTAGCCATTAACTGAGGGTCAACAAAGGTCAGATGCTGGTTTTGGCCTCTGCACGGACCTTCTGAACTTTAAAAAAAAACAGTCTAAAATCTCAACCAAACAGAAAAGAAACTTCAGACCCAGTTCATTTAGTCACAATCTGCAGCCTGGACTCGACTTTCTCAGGAAGTAGTTTTATCTGCGTTCAATCATTGATACGAGTCGTGATGGCGGAGAACGACTGCTGCTTCACTGGACGTCTGAGTGCTGCAAAGTGAAAAATGTTCCAGCACCAGAATGAATTATTCCTCATAAACACGCTCTATAACTTCTTTGGTTCAGCCAGAAGCAAAATAAAACAGGAATGTCAGGAGACTTTTGCTCAATTTTTCATCTCCTGGTTTTTACCCCTCGGATTTGTTTTTTCTTTAGATTTGCAAAAAAAACTCAAACTTTTTCTCTGCCAGGATCAAGTTCTCTGGCTACACGTTCCAACACTGGGGCTATGATATTTAAAATGATATTTAAATTGAGTAAAATATTCAAGCTGATGTTTCTTTGATTGCTGCACCACCCCATGAAAATGTATTAATGCACAAGACACAGAGAATATTTCATAATTCTCCAGCCTGATATTTTTGAGAAAGATGGAGAATTTGATATTTTTACTTTAAATTTTAAAGATTTTAATAGAAGTGGAAAAAATTAAATTTGCAGCATTTGGGTAAAAATTGCAAATGGCACCAAAATTCTTAAATAAAATAGTTTTGTTCTTTTTAAATCAGAATAATTTTGTAAAATAATGTTCGGGTGTTTCTCAAGAGGGAACATATAAATATAAAGTTTTCAAACTGTTTCATTTTTATAGTAGATAACAAGGCAAAGTAACTACATTTCCCAGCAGCTGTTAATTCATAATTTCATTGCTGATCGCTATAATTAACTCGCTGAGTAAAACCGTAAAAAGGCTTCAGAGGTCCTCCTGTGTCTTTCTGGTTAACGAAGCTCATTGTGAAGCTGTGGTCAAATGAAATGGGTCAGTACAGCAGCTTATTTATAGCCCAGCTCACACCGCCGTCCACACTCTTCCTCCGGGGCGCAGCAGGAAATGATGCAATCAAATACAAACTGCACTACAAGTGGCTGCTAATGCGGTTGTACTGTAAGGCCACGGGTCAGTTCAGTACTCGCTCCGAATGAAGTCACTGTCAGTTCAGCTTCCAGTCTCACTCCAGCGGCGAAACATTTCATATCACATCCCAACAACTTGTCTGTTTCAGTTGGTTACACAGCGTGTAACACAGGGACAAGCAACGTCAATAACCCATAATCAGCCGTTCCACCTGAATAACAATGATTGATACAGTGAAAGTGTATTGATTCCTAAAAATTGATTAAAAGCTTTTGTGCCTAGTGTCAAGTTCACTTAAAAGATTCAATGTAATGCCAAAAAACTAAACTAAAAGTTTATTTTTTTTTTTAAATAAAATGGAAAATTCAAAGTGAGGAAGTGAAACTAAGATTCATCTTGTACTTCTATCTTTATGAGGACCACGTAGGTTTTAGACCTTGAGAGGACATTTTGGAAAGATGAGGCATTCTTGTAATTCAGGATGTTTTTTGTTTTTGTTTATTTTTTTTTTAAAGGTTCAGAAAATCTTCGGAAAGTCTGGAAATTTTGAAGTAAAGAAATTCAAGCTTTTGTCCTTTTTGGGAAAGTGACTTTAGAAATTCGTAACATTTAGAAATGAGGAATTTTAAGATTGGCTATTTTTTTTTGGGAAATGAATGGAAAGTGAAAGCATCCTTAAAAAATTTGTGGCTCCTCCTCAGTGTTTCAGGGAAAAGACTCTGGGTTTAGGGAATGATTATTGTGATTCAGGCTCCTCAGAATAAGTGAGCAGTGTAGTGATTTACATTTCTTGGTACACGGATAGCAGGTAACTACCACCATCAGTCTTCAGTTCATTAAATTCTAGGAACACAACTCGAATGAACCCTGTTGTGCATCGAGCTAACATTGACTTTTACTGTAAACAACAAGTCAAACATATCTTACAGCTGTGTGTATATAGGTTGCCATGCCGATTGTCGTGGCATCGAGGGAATCAATTAGTGAGCGTTAATTTATCTTTTATTAATTTGTATGTATGTAGTGTAGGTTTCCTTCAGGTTCAGCTGTCTGCGTACTGTGGTTCGATCCATCAGCTGTGTTCGTGTGTGTGTGTGTGTGTGTGTGTAGTGTTATTGACTGTTAGTGCAGGAGTCATTGTATGTCTGTGGGCTAAAGGTCCGTACTGGGGATTTGACATTATGCAGAGAGCATCTAATGAGCATGATGGGCTTAATAAGGTAAAGAAGTCAACTGTGCAAATACCACGGCCTTATTGTAAAATCAATGTGGCACTCAGCAGGACACGGTGCTCGTTAAGTGAATTAGAGCATTACTTTGAATAACCACTTTAAAGAAAGAAGTGTGTGGAATAACCACTAATGCATTAAACTGCAGTAAACTGTAAAAGTTCACTTTTAATTATTCACTTTTTAATCAAATTAGATAAAACTAAATGAAATTGCCAGTAAATGAGGATAAATTAATCTTACTTGAAGGCCTGGTGTGGACAGGTCCTGTCTTGTGCCAAGTGCATGCTGGGATAACCTCCAGGAAAAAAGTGATTTTATAATGACACACAATTAGTCTTTAATATATAGATGATATATATATAGTTTTAAATCCAGTCATTCAGAATTGTAAATCTAATTTTATGTTTGACAGTAAGCTTTAGTCACAAAAAGGGAGAAAATAATGTCAGGAAATATTTTGACTTAAGGCAGAAATGTTGATTTCAACAAGAAGTGGATACTTTGTGGTGCAGACATAAAATTTAAGTTATTTTAAGTGTATTGTTAGTCCTCAAATTTTTCTCCTCCCTGGGTTACTTCCATTTCATACTTAGCCCTGAGGCTTCCACAGGTTTTGAAGAAACAGGCGGCAAATGCAAACTAGCTGCAGCAAAAAAAAACAGCCGTGCATGGCTCCTGCTTTTATTTTCTCACTTTGTCTAGCTTGGCTTCGTCCTCATATGAAAAAAATTGTGTTTGTGATGTGGCACCCCCATCAGTATAGGACAAAGACACATCAACACTACATGTTTGTTTTGTTATTTAAATGCAATTAGTCTGCATTTGAAGTGGGAGGTTGGGGCGGGTTATTAGAGAGTAAGTGGTTTGATTTGATTGGACGGCTACAGATGAAAACAGGGATGTTGAAAGCACCTGATAACTGGTTTCACGCTTGATGTAAACAGTCTCTTCTCTGTTTTATATGATCAGTCTATCGTCAGGCGACTCTGACCTTTGACCCTTACCTCCTCTTTCTCTTGGGTGCTTGTAACACTCTCAGGTTACTGTTGCGGATGATAAATCGCCTTGGATGTGAAACTCAACAACTCCTACAAAGAATGTTGATGTATTATGACTGCAAACTAATCTTAAATTCATCTCTCTGCCTGTCAAAACTTCTCTTTTCTCATTACAGTCCAATCGCAGCTGCGCATACATCACCTCTCCCTGTCGTGCCTTCCTCTAACCAATTTTAACGTTTTCTTTTCTTTCCAGCTTGGCAGCATCGAAAGAAGCTGCTGCGAGAAAAGCCGCCTCTCCGATGCCGCCCTCCGAGTTCCTGGACAAACTCATGGGCAAAGTTTCGGGTTACGACGCCAGGATCCGACCGAATTTTAAAGGTAGGAGTTGCCACCAAGACTCAGTCGGATAAGACAGGAATGTAGCCAAACATTATCCTGAAAAGAACCTGGTAATGTGTTGTCTGCATTTCATTACCATCTCTAAATGCCTTTTTTGAAGGGTTTAGCCAAGATAATCACCAATAAAGGTTTGTATTTATTTGTTTTACCAAAAAGAAAAAAAAATGCTGTATGCTTAACCTTATCAAATGATGATTGTGGTTGTTCTCAATCTGTCAATCTCTTTTATTTGCCCTTTTGCAGTGTGGAACAAAGGTAATTCTGCCCTGTGCTCAACATGCTAAAGACAGATTTAGCGTATTTCAGGTGTTAGACCTCGAAATCCCATTTTCTTTTTCCTTACATAACCCCCCGTCCCTGCACCTCAAGCCCCAGATTGTAAATAAAAATATTATAGGATCTTTAGTTATCATGGTGCTAGTTGGCTACATTCCTTGGTATCCACACAGTATCCTGAGTGCTTGTTTTGGTGGTCAAGGTAATGTGCCTCTCTCCCACGAGCGTGCTGCTAAATATGGCTCATGATGATGATGATGTTGGTGATGATAATATAATATTTAGTGACCTCTCCCTGAATGGAAGCCCTCATAAAGACACATGTCAGAGGTTTCTATATCAATCTTTACAGTCTGGACATTAATAAGTTTGACATTGGAGAACTGGGGCAACCCTCCATATTCATTAAAGTGTATGAATAATACAGCAAGCAAAAAAAAGAAAATCATACAGCATCTTACCAAAAATAACTTTAAAGAAAATTGGACCAGGCAGAAATATCAGCGCGGAGTCACATGAACAAAACTGGAATTGGCCCGAGTTTCACCCTGTGTTTTTCAACATGAAGTGATGTAACTGACCAACAGGGTGAAGCGTTACGTTTGAGCCTTGTTGCATGTTAAATAATTAAGGCTTCCAGAATGGATGTGAATAATTTCTATTGACTTCATCAGGTCATTTGTGTATTCTGAGTGTACAAAATATTGGTTCCCTTGTGATATAATGGTAAATGATGATTTTACATTTGCATTAGATATTACAGAACAGACCTGCATTTCCTTTTTTATATATGATAAAAGAGGGTTGCAGGCGTTGTATACTGTCCAGGCCCTGTGGCATCTACCTCCCCGCCTCGTCATCTGGAGAGTAAAGCTTATTCTCTCTATTCTAGAAAAAGAAAAGTTGCTCTGGATATGAACATTAGTTCAATCAGTAGGAAGAGGTACATGTATGTATTTTTACCAAAATCAGAGCAGTGGTATCTGTGAGAACATTTGACTATAGACAAGATTCATGCTGGTTGGACATGAGCATCGATCCAAAACATGCTTGTTGCAACCTTCCTCAAAAAGCACATCAGAGATAATTACAGTTTCAAATTTTAAAATTATGACATTTAATTTGGCTAATTAGATTTTTTTGTTGTAATACTTTTTAAACACTGCTGGTCTGATTTTGTTAAAAAAAACAAAACAAATAGCCATGAGTGAGGGTCAGAAGTCACAGAGGCCTGACAGTCGTCCTGTGAACCTCCACCATTGGAACTGATAAAAACCTGGGGAGACAATGTATCTTGTTTCTGATTGGCTCAATCCCATGTGTTGGGTGAGATGCTGTCTGCACACCTGTCCGCATCTCTCCTTCATCTCTAAAGCAGATTTAACAGGTGAAATTAAAAGGCGTCTTAATATTTTGTACACTGAACACACAGGTAAACAGACTGCTAGAATGTGCAGCAGTGAAGCACAGCTTATGTTTATGAATGCTGCCATGGAGCTTTTTTTTTTTTTTTGCTTAGGCCATAATGGTATAACCCATTATATGGTGATCTTTGTAAGTGGGATATCTCAGCTCATGCGAGATAGAACTGGGAGGGGTGGAGGGGTTTTACCGTGACTAAGTGTGTATTATTAAACCTGCCATGGCTGCAAAACGGCTGAAACCGCTCGTCCTCCCTGACCTGCCAAGAATTTGTCTGGGTGTTTTGTGAGGCATCGTCGTGAGTCAATTTTTGAGACCATTTCTATTTTTTAAATTTGATTTCTCCTCAGCGCTGGTTGGCAACAACCCAGTCTGATTTACTGAGTCTAGTGCTGCATTGACCTTTACAAATCAGGATTTAAACAGGCCGACGTGACAGTTATTTGAATTTATAGCTCTTATGTTTTTTTCCCTTTCTCTAATGTGATGTAATAAAAAATAGTTAAATGCAGAAAGTACTCTCTGGCAGTGTGTTAGACATGCAGAGAATAATAATAATCCTCCAACTGATGTCAGTGAACTTTTAAAGATTCCACTTTAACACAGAAAAATTTACTTTAGTTAAAAAAAATGATAAAGTTCTTAAACATGTATTGTTTACTGTCAATGTTATTTTTCGGCTCAGACTGTGCCGAGGGACAATCTGTGAAGGAGATACATATTCAGGAGGATAAGCACGTCTTTTATGTAATCTGCTAAGCTAATTGTGTCAGGGGCCATTGTTAGCAGACAGGGCGTTATGTGAATTTCCAGACTCTGTCATGGCTGTCAGGTCGACAGAGTGGCATAGCGTGAGCTCGCCGACTTGCTCATTCATGCAGTTTTTCTTTTCTTGTGTGTGTGTTCCCTACCAGCTAATGACGCCACTGCATTAATCACATTCATGAAATAAACAGCTTGACAGCTCTGCTCTTTAATAAAGGAACAAAAAACTGCACTCGCACGGCATGAGAGAGAGTCAGTCACGCACAGGCAAAATGAAGGATTGCTTTGCACTAATGCAACAGTTTGTTTTCACTCTATCAGTGTAATAACAATAGGGCTAATAACAAAAACTTCTGGATTGAGGGAGGGTTATAGCAAGACTTTAGGCTTTAATCTAATGTTGATTTGTGTAGAATTAACCTTAAAAGTAATTCTTTTGTATGCTGTGTAAATGACCCCTGGGTGCCCTGGAACCCTAGTTTGAGAACCAGTTTTATAGAATAACATTGAAGAATTGCCAATGCCAATGATAATACACGTTGGGACAGCTGGAAATGGAATACCATGTTGGACTGTAGTAGAACACTGGAATGTTCTCTCTGGAATGTTGGAATGCAACAGTGTTGCAACAATCGCAGAGGTTCATAAAGACAGGGTTTGTTCGTGACCATTGTTTGATCTTGTTAATTCAGAACAGACTTATCAAAAATAATGGTGGTGCTAACACTAGTTAGCTAGCAATCTAATTAGCTAGCGAGAAAACTGAGTCTCTAATAAGCAAGGTTACAAATCAGTGATTGAGCTAGTGAGCTAACTAGCTTGTAAACTAATTAGCTTATGAGCTAGTAAACTAAACTAGTAAACTAAACTGCTCTCCTTTATTTCAAGTTGTGCTAGCTTCTCAGAGCAACTGTCACCTGCTTTCTAGCAACAAAGCTGTGGTGCTAACAAGCCGGTCAAAGTTAAGAGATGTCATGAACTACACTCTCGCACTAAGCTGGCTAGCTCGATCGCTAGATAACAAACACTCTTGCTAGTAGGTGAGTGCACAAGCTTACCCATTAGCTAGTTAGTTTGTTTATTACATAGTTAATTTACAAGCTCGTAGGCTAGCTAGTAAACTGGTATAGGCGCCACCATTCTCTCTGAATTGACAAGACGTGAAAATGCGTCTGTGGGATTCTGAACAAATTAGGCGACATCAAACTTTGTTTGTGAACCTCCGCCATTTGCTGCCGTCAGTATGGGTAACAACACGCCATGCAAAGCTAGACGGGGAGGGTCACGTGGAATGCCATGTTGGCTGTGTTCTAGAACACTGAATTCTAGAACTCCCTTTGGAATGTTGGAATGTTTGGACCTGTAGACAGTTACAGGCACCGGAATGCGGAATGTTAAAGCTACTAAATGGTAACATCATAACAGTGCAGCTTCTTTTTTTTTTTCTTAATGCAAGATGATTGCTCATCTCTTCCGCCTACATAGTTTACACACACACACGCACCTCATCAAATTAGCACCAGTCCTGCTAATTTTGCTGTGCAGCAACAGTGGATGGAGGGCGCGGAGGGACACAGTGGAGGGAAGAAAAGAGATTTGCCCGAAGCTACGAATGTGCCAGCATGAGAGGAAATTACACTGATCATGACCGTGGGTCCACTGTGTGGGCAAAAAGCTTCCGATTGATTTAGCAGGTTCCTCCATCGGAGAGAGAGCAGAGCAAACACTCCTGACACATTTAGGACAAGCCATTTATAATCCATGAGTTCATCCGTTCTTTCATTCTCTCATCCTGCTTTCTCATTCTTTTATTAGTATTTTATCCCCTCCCCTTTTCTCTCTCCTTACTTGACTCCTTTCTTCCGTCCTTCATTCATTGAATCGATCATGTTTTGATACCTTCTCTCGACTCCTAACCTAAATTCTACAATTTGTTTTCAGTTCGTTTTTCTCTCATTTTTTTGTCCCCATGTATTCCTTCCTCCTCCTTCCTTCCCTCCTAACGTTCTTCCCTTGTTCTTTATTTCTGTCTACTTTGTTCTGTAATCAATCTTTTATCCTCTTCCAGTGGTTGCACCTGCTTTCTTACTTTTTACTTTCCTTCACTGTCCTGCAAATCTTTCTTACATCATTTACCAACTTATTCCTCTTATTTTTTGCTGCACTGTAATCATTCTTTTCCAATTTCTGTGTCCTTTCCTTAAATGTAATTTATGTAGTCATTCATTCTGAATTTTATTATTCCTGCCTTTTGCCTTTTCTTTCAATTTTTGTTTGCCATCCAGTTTTCCTTGTACCCTGCCGTCCATCCTTTATCCCTTCCCACATGGTTTGTGCTGTCCAGCCTACTTCATTAAATGCCCATTTTCCTCTTGCATGGATGAAAGATAAGGTCATTAATACAGCGATCACCCCATGCATCTCCTCTCCTCCCCTCTCCTTTGACCTCCCTCCCTCCTTACCCCCCACCCCCACCCCTTCCCTCTCCTCCCAGGCCTCCTCTGTATTTGAGCCTTGTTTACCAATCCCACTGATTCGTGAAACGAATTGGACTCCTTTGACCTGGATAACCAGGTGGGCAGGCGGTGTCCAAGCTCACAGAGCAGGAAGAGAGTGTACAGTTCCTCAGCAGTGAGGACAGGGAGGTGTAGTGGAACGGCAACACCAGGCCTTTCTGATCTAGTAGCTCTGGTAATGAATGGCCACATGGCAGTGTACAGATAAATAAGTGTGTATGAGCGTGAGAGAGATAGCGGCTTAGAGAGAGAACCAGTGAGGGGAAGGTGTGTGTGTGTGTGTGCGTGCACACTTGATGAATAGCACAGACTACAGCTGCGACTCCCCTCTCCCTCTCCGCCATAACCTTGTCCTTCCTCATCACTCAAGCTGAGCGGCAGCGAGGACGACGGCTGCGAGCGAGCTTCTGGTTTTAAGCTCAACCAGAGCGGGCTGCTAGCGAGCCGGCTATCTATCGCCACCACTACTTAACCCCCCACCACCACCTCCCCTCCCCACTTCCATCTCCATTTACCCAGGGATCGGGGAAAAGACCCTGAATGTGTCGGCAACCTCAAACTCATCAGGGTTTTGCGGGTCTATGTCAGCAGGTTTTCATCTTCAGCTCTCTCGGGGAGCCACAGTAGTAGCCTTAGCTCAGGTTTGCGTCTTTGGGTACAATCCTTTTATTTCACGCTGCTCCCACGGTTGGTTTGGCAAAGCTCCCTCCCTTCTCTCTTGCTCTTAAATCCCAGTGATGATCAGTGTGAAAGAACACAACTGCGTCACTTTGATTCTGAGCCGAATGGCGCCCTCTTTCTCGTCTGAACACGTAGACATGAGTAAATATACAAAGTACGGCAGTATATTTACATGTTTGGCTTCCTCCTTTTCCCTACTCCTCCATTCTTTCCTCTTTCTCTTTCTTCACAGCTGGAGTACTTGTTACTACAGAATACTACACTACTCTATACTACACTCATGCTGTCCTACACCCTCCCTGTTCCTCTCTGCACCTCCTTTTCTCCTTGCCAGGGTTGAACGTGCCGAAGTGGGACTGTAGTTATTAGCTGTCGGAGCTTGACGTTCATTTGGTGTTATCAGCACTTGTTTAATGGCTACTTAATGGGATTAATGGGCATAAGGTAATGAGCGTGGGATGGAGGAATGGCTGTGGGGGGGAGGAAAAAATGGATGAGTGAGGGAGGGGGAGGCAGAGAACGAGGGAGAGGTGAAGGAAAGGAGGGAAGGTAGCATTGCAAATGGCTAACCGACTTGGAGGGATTTGCTTACGACAGTAGATTGGAAAGAACTGCAGATGGCAAAAGTGCAACCCAGGGTCTCACACTGCATACACAGAATATTTTCCACTAGCTTAGCGCCAGAATTTTGATGCTAACACAGTTCCCAGTGGGCTTCAGTATTGCTCAGTTATGTATAACATTTGCAGCTGATATGAATAAGCAGCTTTGAGATACAAGCTGTAATATCTACTCCCACCTCGTCTTATTTGTATTTTTCCGAGAGCTGTTTTCTTCAAGGATGCAAACACAGAAATCTGCTGGAGTGACAGGACATGCTTGCTCAGAGGAAGGTCTGGTGGTTCTTTTAGTATTCTGGGTAATGGCCCTATCCTTTCCAAGCCAGGAAATTTGGATGGGGACTATATTGCACGGAGCGAGGAATTTTAATGTCCTCTCAGAGGTGACTCTCCCGTGAATTATGACAAAAATATTGATCATGCTTCAGCGTCTAGCAGGAGGAGGTGGAACGGCAAGGGCAGCGGAGAGAGGAATATTGAATTGGGTAATGGTAAAAGGCAGCCAAATGTACGAGGGCACTCAAGATGGACTGAAAGAGAGACTGATATGAGGGGTGGGGGAGAGGAGCGGATGAGTGAAAAGAAACCAAGAATGTTTGCACTGATTTTGACTGAGCCTCAAGTAGCAGTTGAAATCTCTACATTAGCGAGAGCTGAAAGAGAAATCATCAAGCTGCTAATTAGAGCGCTGTCAAATGAGCCGTGTTGTCAAAATGAATGAACTCCATATCTCGTCAGACACACAGTTTGCTATAAATACCTCACATCGTCATTGTTTCTTCTTGATCTAAAGATAGCAGAAAGAAAACGTGGAATCTCTGAAGCTTGAGGCGATGAAAAGCTAATGTCGGGTGTGTAAGAACAGTCGATGGCTGCATTACTCCGTCTTCCTCCCGCTGCAGCCCGCTGGTCCGTGGCTAATAAGTTTATAAGGAAGGGATTACTGCTTCATAAAAGGCCATTCGGTTCTCCCGAGGAAACCCATCACACCTCTAATTACCAGCTTGAGAAAAAAAGGTTGAAGCCCACCGTATCAGTATAAAAGGCCTGATGGGGAGTTTGTTTACCGGTGTGACACAATCACGAAGGCGGCGAGCTGCTGTTTTCACGAGTGTAGCCGTCAGCTGACGCACGCCGCCTGGGAGTACACCGAAGAGAGAAAAAGACAGTCATGGAAAATCCCTGCACTCATTTAAACAAAAAAATACCTTTTGTTTTCCAACACAAAGGCAAGGTTTTTTTTTTTTTATTGTTTGTACACCTCCCCTACAAAGCCAGGAGAATTGATTCTGCACAGTGCTAGTAATTAGCTCGCGTTATGAGATCCCCGCTGCCAGCAAAGCAAAGCCCAAAAACAAAAGCTGCTGTGGTTTTAATGCCAGGATCAGGTGCTCAGATGTTCGACAGGCTGCCTGGCCGTGGGGCTAAGCCCGGGCTTAGCCCTGACACAGAGAGATTGCCGTGCGCAGAGGAGGGAGGAAAAAATTGCCTTTCATGGATTCAGGCAGATTATAGAGTTTAAGTCACCTGTCTACAACAGTTCATGGTCACGACGAATACGTTCCATCTATCTTAGGAACCATTTCCCTTTTTTTATTTTTTTTGGGGGGCTGACAATGACAGATTACAATATCGTTCCCAGACTTCTACTCGGCGTAGTCGTCATCCCTCACAATGGCAGTTGTCAAGTACAGCAAAGCAGGCTGGGCCCGGTTTGCTCAGTTCAATGCGGTTCGGAGGCAGAAATAGGACATCAATCAACAAACCTGAGCCATGAAAGGAAACAGAAACTTCTCTGTGTGTAGTTGAAAGAGAATGAAGCTGCTCACTTTGATGAAAATCAGAGACATGTGACTTACATTTTCTATCAGATGTGTAGATGTGATCATTATTTGCTCCAAACTCGTTAAACGTTTGAGGCTGTACGCCGGGTGACCTTTACATGAGGAAATTTCATTCCACACGTGGGTATATATGTATGTATGTATGTAAAACTTTCTTCTTTGCTTCTCGTACTTGAACTTTCTAGATGAATCCGATAAGCCACTGATCTTCAGTGACTCATCAGACACAGGCCTTTGTAGAACAGACAGTAACTTTCCCCCAGTGAAGAGGGGGAAAGGCCTTGTGACTGTGAAACAATGAATCGTTCGGCCTTAAACTCCCAGTTCCTTGACATTAACAGGTCGGCATTTCCCCCGTTATAAATCAGTCTCTCCGCAGACTAAAAGTTCCCTTTCAGTGGTATGACTGAAATTATGTGGCCCATTTGGAAGAGGTTGAAGATTTACATTTTCGGGGGTGGAAGTAGAATCCTTTGTCATTCCGATGGGCTCCATTTCAGCCAAATGACTTCAAAGTAATGATGCCCATTTGAAGCAAAAAAAAAAAAAAAAGAAAAGTAGGGTTTCATTTCAGATTTGGATTTATCATTTATGCATTCCCGGGGGGGGGGGGGGGGGGTACAGCTCCATCTCTGTAGCTAAGAGTCAAATTGTCCATACTAGTCCGGTTCATTTGATGTGGGAGCCAGTCAAGTCATTCTGGAATATGCAACTCACCACCAACCTGTTGCCCAAAAGAAAAGAAATAAAAAAAAATAATAAAAAAAGAAAAAGTGTAATTTCCTCGAAGGCCAAATGAGGCTAAAATCTAAACGAAGCCAGTTTGACATGTAGTCTTTGCATTCTCCCCGCCCTCCTCCTCTTCCTCCTCTTTCTCTCTGGCCTCTTGCATCTCCTGTAGTGCATTTTGCTAGTCTTAACTTCAGCTCCTGTTGACAGAACTGCATTGCAACCCTCTTCCTCCTCCTCCTTCCTCCTCCTCCTCTCCTCCTCCTCCTCTTCATCTCAGTGCATTGCCTCTCCTCTCCTGCCCGCTGCAGTATGGCAGTAGATTGTTCCTCCACAGACTCATGCATCCCTCCTCCCTGCTATTGCCTTCACAGTATGTTGCCCCCCCCTTCCTCCTCCTCCTACCTTGCCCTTCCTAAGTCTCCCCCACTGCCATACACTCTCCCCCGCTGAGCGTTGGCAGCAGTGCGACACCTTAGATAATCGAGCCTTGCTGTCTTGTTCGCTCCTTGATAGAAAAAGCGGTTGTTTTCCTTAACGAGGACAAACAACGTATAGTTGGTAACGTGTTGTTAGAGTATGCTGTGTTTAATTCTGATCTTTTTTTTATTAGACCCCAAAGGCTCCAAAAATGAAGCTACTCACAAGAAAGGTACTTTCTTTTTCTTTTTCCCTTTTTCTTTTTTCTTTTCTTCTTCTTCCTTTCTTCCCTGACCATGGTTTTGTGTTTGTCATGACATTATTTGTCATGCCAATAATGAGGCATTTTCCAACTGTTGAGAAATCTGGGAACATTAGGGAAATGCCTGTTTGGTTTTAATATATAAGAATATGGAGATTGTTAATGTGTTGTTTTACTATCTAAAGAACTTCTGGTGCAATTAAGCAAATAAGTATTTGTGAGTATTTCAATAATATTTTCAAGCTTTCCTTAATTCATTGTGTTGAAAGATTTCTTTTCTCCCTTAATGCCACACACAATTGGTTCATTATGCTGCTCAGTATGACAACAGTTAATTCTTCCACAACAGCAGATATTAAGCCTTTTATCCCAACCTCAGGTGTCTGACAGAGGGAGATCTTTTCTGAGGAAGTAATGGTTTTTCGTTTCCTTTTGTGAAGGCAAACGCGGACACACACACACACACACACACACACACACACACACACACACACACACACACAGCAGTTTTTAATTTGGCCTGTGTGTATCCTCACCCCACCTCCAACTCATTCTCAGAAAAAATACTTTAATCTTAAGCTTCACAACCGGCACTTTACACTTCATCATGGCTGATGTGTAAGTCTGTTGCACTGTGGAGGTACATACATGACACTGGGCAGTAGTGGCAGTACCACAGGACCACCCTCTACTGGGTACACGTACACCAGCCTCTCAACCACATGTCATTTTAGTAGATATGGTGCTGCAGTAGATACAGATCATTTCTACTGAATGTCTAGTGTGTAGTTAAAAGTCTCCAGTGTTGTTAACAGCGCTGTATCCTCCCCCACCCCCCCTCCCTCCCTCCTCACCTACACTATCCTGTGGCTCCTGTACCTGACAGCTGGGAGCTAACATTACCACACACACACACACACACACACACACACACACACACACACCGTTCCCCACCCCCACCGCAGCACAACCTTTACCATGTTAAAATGTTCTACCCAGAATTCCTTTTGGGTCCTCACAGTGTTCTGCAGAGAGAAACACAAGAGGCCGAAAGCCCCGCAGAATTTTGACACAGAAAATCTTTACAAACTCAAATAACCTTCAGTTCAGCAAACAACAGTTATATTCATACATCCTGATTCTGCTCATGCTATAGAACAGCACTGTGTAGTGCAGTCATGCAGTGGTAGTGCTTCAGTATAGGACAGCATGTACAGTAAAGTATAATGTACACAGTATTGTGTAGTGTAGTTTGGTACAGTATGGAAAGAGTAGCACTGAAGTATCGTAGAGCACAGTACAGAAGTACTGTACAGTATTTACCATATGTATACTGTATGTATGCAGTACAGAACAGTAAAGTGTGGATCAGTAGTAGTGTACTACAGTACAGTAGGTTATTATATTACAGTATAGTAGAGTATGGTATAGTTTAGTATAGTATAGTAAGGTATAGTATATTATAGTACAGTATAGTGTGATATAGTATAGTTTAGTAAAGTACAGTATAGTGTTTATTATAGTACAGTATAGTAAGGTATAGTATATTATAGTACAGTATAGTGTGATATAGTATAGTTTAGTAAAGTACAGTATAGTGTTTATTATAGTACAGTATAGTAAGGTATAGTATATTATAGTACAGTATAGTGTGATATAGTATAGTTTAGTAAAGTACAGTATAGTGTTTATTATAGTACAGTATAGTAAGGTATAGTATATTATAGTA
>NW_019525118.1:1551554-1570829 GCF_002814215.2 Seriola lalandi dorsalis
CACACACACACACACACACACACACACACACACACACACACCGTTCCCCACCCCCACCGCAGCACAACCTTTACCATGTTAAAATGTTCTACCCAGAATTCCTTTTGGGTCCTCACAGTGTTCTGCAGAGAGAAACACAAGAGGCCGAAAGCCCCGCAGAATTTTGACACAGAAAATCTTTACAAACTCAAATAACCTTCAGTTCAGCAAACAACAGTTATATTCATACATCCTGATTCTGCTCATGCTATAGAACAGCACTGTGTAGTGCAGTCATGCAGTGGTAGTGCTTCAGTATAGGACAGCATGTACAGTAAAGTATAATGTACACAGTATTGTGTAGTGTAGTTTGGTACAGTATGGAAAGAGTAGCACTGAAGTATCGTAGAGCACAGTACAGAAGTACTGTACAGTATTTACTATATGTATACTGTATGTATATAGTATAGTTTAGTAAAGTACAGTATAGTGTTTATTATAGTACAGTATAGTAAGGTATAGTATATTATAGTATAGTAGAGTATGGTATAGTATAGTTTAGTAAAGTACAGTATAGTGTTTATTATAGTACAGTATAGTAAGGTATAGTATATTATAGTAAAGTACAGTATGGTATGGTACAGTATAGTACAGTATAGTACAACATAGTATAGCAGAATACAGTACCGTGCAGTATAATGCAATAGGCTACAGTATAGTACAATGGAATTATGGTCAAATAAAGTGAAATAAAATATAATCTACTAATGAAAGGTATGAAGGGTAATGAATAAAAGTAGAGTACAGAAGAATATGTTGCTTTATAAACTCTATTTGTTCACTGTTGATCCGTGTTGAAGAATCTCTCTCAGCCCATTTGGCTCGTTAGCTTACCATGCTAACGCTCGTAGCACAGCAGGCCTTTTACACAGTGGATCCTGTCAGTCGTAACTAATGTGTATGCGGCCTTAATTTGCATGCACAAAGTGGAGGCCACACACTGTACACACAAATATATACGCACAGATACACACAACGGTCCATCCTGCAATTAGTGCTGCAGGAGTTTCCAGACAATTACAGCTGGTGATGGAGCAAACAGCAGAGGTGATGCACTGGGCAATCTTTTTGGGCAACATTGCCAGACACAGTCAACAGGAAAAACATATCCTCATATTTCCTGGAGACAGAATATTCCTCAGTCATCATGGCGCCAGTGCTGAGGAGATGTCGGAGGTTTCCGGCGCTGAGAAAAGTGGAGTCAGACCGTCTCAAGATGATTAAAAACAAAAAAAAACTCAACTTCAGCAGCCTCTTTATCCACAGTGCTGCAGATATGATCCCTTTGTGTCTGATTACACTGGGTGACTAATGCTATTGAGAGAGACTCTGTCGGTTTGCAGACCGGAGACCCCAATTACCTCCTGAGCTCAGCTCCGGTGGCCACTACAGTCGGCTTCGCAGGAGACGCCGTTTTGTTTTCGGCAGCAGCTTGTCCGCCTCCAGGCTGCTGCTGAGATGTGTAACTTACCCAGCAGCTCAGGAGGGGAGGGGAAAAAAAAAAAAACTGCAGAGCTAATAAGAAATAATTTCTCATTTTAATTTTCAAATAGCAAGTGTAGAATTACAGCTTAAGAAGTTCAGAGACGTGTTTGAAAGGACAAGAATGTTAAACTCCATCTCATAATACTAAATTTGTGGTAATGACTTGAGGCACTATCAGGAAGAGGCAATATTTATAGTGGTTTGGTTTGGTTGGCTGGTTAATAATAATAAATGAATGAGCTGTTTAATTAACTGATGAATCATATTTTAATATTGAACATTGGGTTCAAATATAGATGTTTATCATTCCACATAGATAATTCATACAATCTCACTTCCTGGTCCAATAAAAGAGTAAACACATCTTAGACTTCCAACGTCAGAAATGAACCTTGTGCATCAATAATTTCACGTATTTTATATTTTAATTCTCCGCTCTTCATACTTAAAGCGTTCCATATAATTAGCTCAGTAATCGTCTCATTGTTGGGGACATGAGAATTTCAAACAGAAGCCAGAAAGGTTAAAAAAATAAATAAATTCAGCTTTAAATGAAAAAATTGGCAGTGTGTTTAACATGAAGCTGTTTACATTGGCTTCTGTTGTTTTGCACAATTTCCCTCTGTCTTAAAAAAAACACTCAGATTTGGAGCGTGACACAGGTTAGCTGTTAAGATGAGGAAATCTGCTAGCTAACAATCTCTGATGCTAATTTAACAAGCAGCTAAAAGACAGATGCTAATGTTAGCATGGTAGTTCAGTTAATTTCAGCCCTTTTAAATATAATATTAAATAAAACATAATATTGGCTGAAAGGGTGGGAGAGCTGAAGCTGTGGCTTATAACACCTCTTTACATAACGATCATTAAACATATAGTCAGAGAAAATAGGAACAAGGAGAAGCAAAAACAGCAGGAAACTTTTCACCACTAAGATTTAACACCATAAAAACTGAACCTGAAGCAGGATTAGGAGTTCCAGTATCGAGCACTGACGAAACGATGAGCTCCTTCCTGCATCAAATCTAGTGTTAAATCACCTCAAAACACTTTATTGTCCTCCAACAGTTTATCAAACAGGATTTGGCAGCTGGAGATTAAAGCTCATTGATTTGTTCTGAACACGGTTCCCACTTTGCACAGCAGGCAATAAGAGAGCAGCTTTATTTCCTTTCACTGCTTCGACTTGATCTGCCTTCAGCATCCTCTGCGGGAGCCTCAAATCTTTAACGTGCAAAGATGTTTACTGACTCACACACTCGCTGCTCATCATCAGAGAAGGCCAGTTTTTTAATCTGCAGAGCTGGTCGCCTTTGGACGACTTTGGTGGAAATGTCTTAGAAATTAGGAGAGAAAAGGGGGAGGACAGCGGGGGAGACATGAAGGAGGGGAAGAGAGGAGAGATGTAATGTGGAAGAGGGGATGAATCTGAGGAAAGGACAATTTACTGAAGAAAAAGGGGAATGAAGAAAATAAGAGAAATTAAGTAAAATGAAATTGCATGAAGGGAAAGGAAGAAAAACGACAACACATAAAATAAGAGGAAACAAACTAAATTAAAGGACGGTAAAGGGGATGAGAGGACATCAAAGGAACAATGAGGAAAATAAAATGAAGACATGAGACAAGAATATTAAAGAAGGGAAAGGTTAGGACGAGGAAAGGAAACGAGTCAGAGTGGAGGAAAGGGCGAGGTGGGAAATGTAAAAGTAAAGAGGAAAATAAGAACAGTAAAAGAAAAAGACAAGACAGAGAGGAAGGGAAGCAAAGAGAACGACAGCAGAGGAACGAGATGAAGAAATTCACTGTAGAGACCTGAAGCAAAGCGCCAGAGAAAGAAAGCCATGGTCGAGGAGGAGACGTGGGAGGAAGGGGGAGAAGAGACAGGAATGAGGACGCACAGAAAAAAAGTGGGGGAGGGGGGAGTTGGATGACGAGGACGAGGATGAGGAGAGGGTGAGAGGAGATTTCTCTTCCAGCGTGTTCAGCAGAATCCAGTCAGCAGGTCAGGGGCCCCGGAGCCTCCGACACGGCCGCCGTCGGCAGCGGCCGTTCTTCCTGATTTAGAGGCTCTGCTCTGCTCCTTCTGTTGTTGGATGTTCAGCACATATTACACACAACTCACCTCCTCGCGCTGGCGCTTTATGCAGATTAATGTTAGGCCAGGGGATATTTGTCTGCTAACAGATTCTGGGCTCTCCTTCCCCCTCGGTGCCATGCGAGAGGCCCGAGGATTCAATCTGTCTCTGTAGATTTATGCTCACCCGAGTGCCCGGCTTCATGCAGGACGGCTATGTAATATGATTGCATAGCGCTTCAGAGAGGTGACACTTTAATGTCACGACTGCAGGTTGGAGCATATTCGGTTATTTTACTTTTTTATTGAGAGCAAAAAAATAAAAAATAGCTGCTATGTAGATTTATGCTTATCCAAGTGGCCTGTCTGGTGGAGAACACCTTTATAATGTGATTGCACTGTGCTGCAGAAAGCTAACACTGCAGAATGATTACTGTAGGCTGGAGCACATTGTGTGGTTTAGTGAATGTAAAGCAGAATATCCCCCTCCATAGATTAATGCCCATCCAAGTGGCCTATTTGAAATAGTATAATATGGCGGCACGGCGCTTCAGAGAGGAAACACTCGGGTGTGATCGGAGGGATTTCCTCCGCTGTAGGAACTCCAACAATTCCTCACACGTCCAAGACAAAATGAGGCATTTGTTGATTCTCTCCAGAAACGCCTGATTGTCTCATCGCTCACCTCTGTAGTTGCAGTCAGTCAGGTTCAATCGTCTGAAGCTACTTTAAAAGATGCTGCAGTGCTGAAAAGAACCCGGTGATGAGCGTTTACAGGAGACATACTGCAAACCTCCTTTAGGTTTCAGTTCTATACATCATATGCCCGAACCTGCACCTCAACCTCACACACAAAATTAACTTTGACAGTGATTCTGGCACCGTCACGTCTTAACTTCTGCCTGCTGTCAATAGATAGAGAGAGAGAGAGAGAGAGAGCAAGAGATGACTTGATTAATCCACAGAGGGAAATTAAAATGTCATAGCAGCTGAGTTAAAATACAGTAAAAGACAAAAGATAAACAGGATTCACGTATACAATAAAAAGGAGAGGTAGAGAAATATAAATAAAGTATCATATGCACCAAAGAGCAAGTGTGTTTTGGTTGAGTGAGTAAAACACAAGGTGAAAAATGTATTATTATTTTATTACACATTAAAAGAGGAAACTTCTCCTTTAATACTGTAGATGTTACAGCTCTTATGGTAAAAATACATATACACCAGACACACCATAAACAAACCAAAAAAAAATACTCTCAAGCTTCTTATTAAAATATTAAAATATCAAAATCAAACAGGAGAAAAATAGATTTCAGTGATGGATGAATGAAGGGAGGGATTTGTTCAAAGCCAGTGTCCGACTTTGTGAAGATCCACGATACAAACTTTCCTCTGAAAGAGCCGAACAGTCTCAGATTAAATGTGCTGGATTGTAGAAATGTTCATTTGAGCATGTGGTTATAATGTGATAATGCAAAGACATTTAATTTGTCACATATCAGGTTGTTTTAATAAACAAAAAAATGCAAACGAGGAAGAAAGTATTGATCTTTGCATTGAGTTAAAAATGAAAATCCGTCCATTTACTCTGCGATTCTGTCGACACAGTTCTCAGCTGTGACTGTGAAGGTTTCTGAACCATTTTACAGTTTCTAAAGTTTCTTTTAAATTATTTAAATTCTGAAACACTGAACGAACTCTTGAATTATCTGAAAAGGACGAATGGACCTGTGTTATCAGGGAGGTCGCAAGAAGGAGTGCATGTGTCATCCCTCATGTGTTTGAGGGATAAGGTGAGGGGGCGGAGTGTGTGTGTGTGTGTGTGTGTGTGTGTGTGTGTGTGTGTGTTCACTAATCTCACATGACTATCTACCTTCCTCTCAAGATGATTAAAAGCATTGGGCTAACAGCGGAGCATCACGACACACCCTTAAATCACACACTGATTTATTGAGCAGATTACCAACACACACACACACACACACACACACACACACACAAGGCAAACTGTCTGTCTAAACAAACAGTCAGTCAAACAAACATGCAAACAACAGGCAGGAAGGATGAAGCAAACACATACGCTTACGGTCACATGACTTTTTTTCTTCTTTTTTTTTTGAATCACCAATACAGTCACACACACACACACACACACACACACACACACACACACACACACACACACACCGACTTTGCTGCATCACTACCTCTCAGTAATCCAGTGGAATAAAGCTCCCGTCACCTCGTGTCTGTCGCCGTGTCGCCGCCGTAGACCTGCTATTGATTTCTGCTCCTCTGCAGTCGGGCAGCTGCCATCCTGTCATGTCCGCCCGTCACTCAAAACCTGGCCTGGAAGACCCTGGAAGATTCCTGGAAGACCCTGGAAGGTCCTGGAGCGCTGCTTTGTGATTCACTGAATACTTAATTTAGCATCTGTTTCTTATTAAAGAAGAAAACAACAGATTTCAGGGGGATAAAAAACTGAAAACATCAACAGTCCATTTGAAATCGTGCAGTGGAGAGCGACTGGATGTCCTTTGTTTGCTTCTTTGGGCCACGTTGAAAAAAAAAAAAAAAGGCAGCGTCATGATGAATGAAGAGGCTGATTGAACCCGATTCAGCTTTCACCTGAACCGCAGCACAACATCTGCCAAAGTGCTGCGTTGGCCAAACACACGTGCAAACACACTTTCCTTGTAGTTACTCAGTAACGTAGAGATCGTATTTCTCCCCTCACGGTCGTGGATTTATAACATCAAAGTTTCCAGACTCGTCTAATTATACAAGAACCTGCTTTTGCAGATGTTGGCCTGATAAACCCACGAATATATTACTGCTTTATTGACTCAAGCAACTCGACCCCTCCCACACAGGCCCCGTCTCAAACCAACAATCCCAGTGTAATGAACACTTCTTCTGCTGTTCTTCTGTAGTATTCAGTGAAACCCACTTGTCGCCACATGTTTACTTCACACACCGTCCGTTGTGACTGACAGATAACACTGATCACCTCCACGTCACAGGGATTCAGGCAGTGTCAGGCGTTTTTCAGAGATAAGGCTGCAGCAGCGTGACCAAAAGCAGGCGGTGCAGATGTGACCTCCACTCCTCTCGAGGAAACCTGCGAATACAAAATCTCATCTCTTCTGTTTTGGGATTTTTTATTTTATTTTATTTTTTTGTGATGGCAACCTGGTACATTTTTCAACCAGTATCTTCTGGATGGTGACATATCACTGCTGATCTCAAAGTGTTATATATAGATATAGATGGATAGATAGAGTTGTTTGTCAGAGGACTCTGGTTCATGATTAATGCCTAAATAAGTGTGTGTGTGTGTGTGTGTGTGTGTGTGTGTGTGTGTGTGTGTGTGTGTGTGTGTGTGTGTGTGTGTTAGGTTAATATGTATAAACAGGGAATATGGGAGAGAGGAAGTGCACACATGCAAGCACATGCTGACAGGCAAACACAGAAAGACACACAAATACTCTCACTGCAAACACACCGTCACTCACACACACACACCGTCACACACACACACACACACACTGTCACACGGGGAGACAGAAAATGCTCCGAGGCACGAATGCCAATTTTGAGTAAATATGCACAGACAAACATACACACACACACACACACACACACACACACACACATACACAAAGCCTCAGGTGATTTCTGACCAGGCTGCCATGCATCCATCCATCTCTCCATCCTCTCCTCTGTGCCTCCCTCCCACTTTGAATACATTTCATCTCATAATGAAAGTTGAGCACCCTGTGGCTGAAAGGGGAGAATATGAATGAGATGAAGATGAGACAGTAAAAGGAGGGGTAAAGCAAAAAGAAACAGATTTGCGGAAAGAGTGAAGGAGAGATGGAGGAGGAGGTGGAGTAAAACATATCATAATGGTATTTCTTCTCCCTCATTGGGGAGGAAAATTAAGTTTTTCCCTAAAGTTCACTCCATGGAAGAGGCGATGATAGATGGCTGAATATGTCGGCAGGAGAAACCACCATTCCTCATCTCACCACTCCAATTAAAATGTGACAGGAAGTGGTCCCCCCCGCCACTGATCAACCGCGCTGTTTACTTCCTCGTTTAAACCCAAAAGGGTTCACTGTTCTAAAGGAGAAGCCAGGTATACGCGTTTGTATGTGGGAGAATAATGAGAGCTGTCGGTGTAAATGAAGAGCGATGGCGCTCGGAGGAAGGGCTGCGGCATCTGCATGGGAATAAAGACAGAAATAAACAAGAAACCGATGCACACAGGAGCTTTTTTTATTATTTTTTTTTTCAGGTGTTGGTGTCACTTTAGAGAAAGTAGACATAAGGAGGAGAGAGAAAAAAAAACAAGTCTGGTTTCAATAGCGTTTCATCGTGGAGTCGGGAGATGGACGCCGCTTTAATGTTTCGCAGCCTTTCAGCGTTTTCCTTTCTTTCCCGCCGGCGCTTCGCAGCCTTGATGTTTATCTCCTCCTCCGTTGTCGTGTCTGGATGAAGTGGAGGAAAAGGTTTGAGTAAACAGCAACAGGAGAAAGAAGAGTGAAAGTTTTTCTCCCTCTTTTATTTATTTATTTTGCCTGCAGTCGTTCTTGTAGGTATGTCCAGGAAGTCGGGAAAATCCTTGAAAATTTGTCGATTTGAAGGAAAAATTGCTGTAATTTCTGTCAATGTGCAGCAGCCAATTTAATCGGTCTGCTGTTTGGACTCAAGAACTTTATACTACACTTCCCATAATGCAACTCAGGAGCATCTTTTCATTGGAGTTTCTCTGCTCGCCAATTGTCCCCAATTTGTGGTGTAGGTTTTCTGTTATAGATTTTAAGTCTCTGAGCCCGAGCCGAGATAACGCGGATGACATCACCATGATAAGTCACGTGATGAAGTCATACGTCATCAAAGGTTATTGTCTCAGATTTGTAAAAGCGAGAGAGTCTGAACCAAACCACGATCCAACCCGTTGATGCTGGAGTCACCACAAGTGACTGTACCATGGTTTTTGGTTTCAAACAAATACGTTGTCTGCGAATATTTCACTGATACGTTCAGTATCAGAATATTTAAGACTTGCCAGATAAACGTAAATAAACAACATTTCCTCGTTATGTTAACAGAAAACAAACTGGTTGCAGTTATGTTTCCAACCAAACCAGTCGTATATAAAACGTAATTTCTAAGAGATCAGATACGGCTCTAATGTTGGGCTGTCTGCATACTTTTGGCCATGGACTGAAAGGCTCCATTACAGAACCACTGGCACTTAAAATTATGATATCTAAGGTTCCAGTTAATGCAGTAACAAAGTAAAGTTCCGTATATCGTCTCCAGGTATCGTCGTGCATTTGTGACCGAAGGGGTTTGAATCCCTTTTTCTTTCCAAGTATAAAATCAATCTTATGACTTTTAGCAAAGTTTTCTTTTTTCCTTTTGTAAAGCTGAGCCGAGTAACTTCCAGGAATATAATGCTCTCGGCATTTGATAAAATGTTCATTATTTCACTGTTTCAGTATCGAGTCGTGAGATTTATGACGCTTTTAAAGTTCCCAGGGAAACTTCTTTTCATTTTTTTTTTTTCTCTTGCTGGCATTTCAGCTCTGATGTTTATTCATGGAGAATAAGAGCAGAATGATCGCCTCGTCAGCTGTCGTGTCTGCCCATAAAGGAGAAAAAACAAACCCTCTACTCCAGACTCTCTCTCCTGCTTGTAAAATGACCAATGTCCCTGAACCTACCATAGGCACGTATTGAGGAATATACAGTATATTAGTTCAATAAAAAAGTAAAACTGCTTTCCGCTGGCCGTATAGCTTACAGATGACGCCCTATAAATATTTAATGTCTCATAGCCATCGTGGTATTTTTTGCTGACGGCAGCTCAATTGCAAACCAGGCCGATCCTGTGTAATTCAGAGTATTATTCATTTAATTTGTAGCCTGCCACCTTTTCTCCTTCCCCTGCCTCCCTTCGCATCAGTTTAGTCTCTATGCCGTTTGTTGCTGTAAACAAATCTGGCTTCCCTGCTCGCAGCGCCGAGGTGTCACTTAGGGGAGCTCGAATTGCGCATCGGGAGAGGAGAGAGTTAAATAAAGCATCGGATCGGAGAGCGGGCCCAAGACAGTCCTCCAGATACCCATGTTTTACAACCCTCCTAAGGCCTGATAATGGGGCGTACCCGACTATACCGCCTATACTCTTCCCTTATTGTAAGAGCATGAGGTGCGCTTGATTTATGGTGCTTCATTAGTTCCACTTGGTAGTCCAGGTACGTCTCAATGGGGAGGTTGTAGTAATGAGGATGTCGGCAGGCTAGGCTGATGGGATGACCAGTTAATTGGTCCCTGTGAATGCCGAGCTGATGATGAGGGGTTTTGGGGGTAAGTTCGGTAACGATGAGTCCCCGCAGGACGATGTGTCTGCAGCAATAGCTGGATAAATATATACTGTACATTTGGGTTTAGGGTTGTCCAAAGTCAACGAAACGGTGTAGTGTTGTTAGCAAACAGCACGTCAGCACGGCAACAAAGAAGTACAGATTTGTTTCATGAAGTTTTGGCAGATTGATTTGGGTTTACTATCAGTGTTAGCTCTACTGTCTCCTTCTAACCGAGGTTTTATTTGTTTAATTTCAGTTTTTCATCTGATCAGCATAGCCCCTCTAGATCAGAGGATTGTAACCACATTTAACACTAAACCTTGTGGTTATAGCAGCTACTTACAGGCCGCAGTGTGTACTGACCACCACTGGTTGATGATGCTGAGGAAGGGATGCGGACTTAACTATAAAGACATTGAAACTGATATCAAATCTAATCGAGACCTTTTTGAATCAGGAATCATTGGTAATACCCAGTCCTAGTAAAAAAGTGGGAACTCATTGTTCTTCACCCTCCCATGCAAAAATATCATTAAGTTGAACTTTCATATCAATTTCTGCTCGCAACGGTGTCGCTGATTGTGTTGTGAGAACAGGCTCTGAGCAAATGTCTGTTGTGGGAGTTTGATGGCAGTCGTACTCCATATGAATCACACCACCCTCTGACTTGGACTCAGAACTCACTTGTTTAGGTGGACCTGGGTATCGTTTCTTGGTCTGCAGATAGATGACAAAGACAAAATGTGACGACATTTCCAAACTTCATAAAAAAGAGATGCACATTTGGTCAAGCAACAGCAGACATCCTTGTCCTTTTTCAAAAGGTAAAAGTGTTCTGCTGAGTTCAGCACTGCTGTTTCTTTATGAATGAATCCAGAATACACTTGTCTGAAAGGATCTGGATTCAACTTCCCCCCTTCCACCAACAACATCTGGCAGTTTGACTTCCTGAGCTCATCAAAACTTAAATCTGCTCCTCAGACATGCGCAGCTCAGCCACATTCATCCTCACCATGAAGTGACCTGTGAGTGCTTTCAGCGTGTCATGTGGAGGACCAGCCATTGTTTCCTGAGTCACTTTTGACAGATGGGGATCAAGCTGCCACCAGAGGAGGCTTTTGATTGCAGCTGCAGTGAGTCCTGCATTGATGCTCCCAGCCTCACTGGAGGCTGGTTAAGAGGGAAGACATTTGCAACCAATATCTTCTTTGCCATCTTCAGGCTTGTGTCAGGCTGCAAGAACTCCATCAATAACCAAACAGAAATGATGGATCTTTTCAGCTTTTGTTGTTGTGCACTCAAGTGACATGTTAAATAAAATACATTGTGTGTCGGCAGAAGTGAGGGCAAGACAGAGGGTAGAGTATAGGAGGGTCTTACATGACTAAATAAGTTGTTGCCTCAGTTTTGTTACACTTTTTTAAAGATGCTTCAGACTACAACAGTTTTTACCAGGACCGAAAACAGAATTTTATTTGAAATAGACTTTAAACACAAATAAAATTAACAAGTTGTTGCTTTAAAGGTTTATTTGACACTTCTCCTGTGTCTTATTTGAAGTGTTGATCCATAAGAAGATAAATTTGTGGTTTAAAGAACCTAAAACCATCTCAGTGTAGTTTTTACATCTCCTCTCTCAGGTTTCCCTCTGGAGCTCTAGTAACAACAGATCAGTTAGCCAATTAGAAGAGAGGAGGCTCTGAGCCTCTCTTCTGATTGGCTGACAGTTTTCTGAGCGATCCAATCAAAAATATAGCAGATTTCAGGTAAAACACTCAGAGAAACCAAATCCTGTAAAGGTTAGATGGTGGGTCCAAGTGGGCGGGGCTTGTGACTGCTTTGTTGTGACATCACAAAGTTCCAGAAGTCCTGTGTGCATTTTTCTGTGGACTGAGGCTTTGATACTTTCACAGTATTAATATAGAACCTAAACCTGATCTATAGTCAAACAACACATGGACATCTACCTTTAGACTATATGGGACCTTTAAGCATCAGCTGGGCGTTATTGGACTGCAGTCTCACTACTACATTGGCAGCAGTAATGCTCCCTGCAGGCTTCATGCACCTGCTATAGCATCCTAACATATGGCATTTGGTGGATATGACATAACCTGCTGTTATCCAAAATACCTTCCAATATCATGAGAGGACACATTTGTAGTAAGAGTGGCTCCGGCAGGAATTAAAAGCTGTATCTTGGAGCAGCGGAGAGATACACAACCTAGAATTGAATGCCAAGCTTTTCAACAGTGTTGAAACTTAATTTGAGGCGGAGATGATACAGAGATGGCAGAAAACATTCCCACAGGCACGTCTGCAGCTTAGAGTTGGTTCCAACATCAGTTAAAAAAATCACAACGAGGACGAGATGTAAAGTTGACACGGGAAAGAAGTCTGCAGGGGGGGGGGGGTCGAAAACCCGCCAAACTATTAATCATTAAAAAAGCAATTACTGCCTCTTCCCTGGCAGGTTTATCAGGCTGTCATCTTCATACCATCTCTATTTAGACTGATCTACATCCTGGATAACCACCAAACACTCTTCTCTCTCTGACAGTTCTGCTCCGAGGTGAAAAATGAGTAAATGACGATGACCACCAAACATGACACTGAAAGATGAAATATACTGTGAAGAACCGACGTTGTGAATCAACGAGCAACAAGCAAAGTGGAGAGTTTTTGTCTTTAGAGTGAAGAGAGTAGAAATGTTTCTAGAGCTCTTTCAAATATTTTATTTCACTAAAATATTTAAATATTTTTGCGATCACTGAGGCGCAGTATGATCACAGTAGTCACAGGTTGTGCAGTTAGCTAACCACTAAGTTGAAATCCACCACTGTCATTGTTGTGCACCCGAATCAGGGAAACCTCAGTGTTGCCTTAAAATCCCTTGTTCTCTCAGATGTGCTGCGATGCATCCTCAGTGATGTTCCTGGTGTCACCCAGGTGACCCAGCAGGTGCTTGGAGGGACTGGGCCCTGTGAGGTGAGTCCTGGGTCTAACCAGGAAGTGCTCCTGTGGGTGGCGCCTGCACGACCTTGTCCGAACACTTCATCGTGGCCTCAAACTTTAAAAATGGAAACAATAAATGATGTCAGCAGTTTGGTGTACAAACTTTTATGGTGTCTCTGAACCAACTGAAACCTTGAAACCTCTAGAAGCAAATCTAACGATATATATATTGTAACGGCACAGACACAATGGTTTTTTAAACCCTGTGTTTTGTGTGCGGCACACAGGGAAGTGACGTGGAGCCTGAGAGCTCAGGGACTGTTTAGAGCACGTCTCTGGCGAGATGCTGCAGTGCTGCAGTAAGCAGAAGTGCTGAGAGGCCGAGCCGTTTGTTTCATCCTGCTTTATTGCTGTTGTCACTTATTTTTAATGAAAGTGGAGTTCAGCTGAAGAAGGAGGGGTGGTTGTGGGGGGGGTTTATTTGTGCCGACGCACCTCAGCAGGACTTCAGCACAGTCACTGGCCTTGATTGGCCTCCTCATCCTGTGTGTGTGTGTGTGTGTGTGTGTGTGTGTGTGTGTGTGTGTGTGTGTGTGTGTGTGTGTGTGTCAGTTTGAGAGGCGGACAGTATATGTGTGTGTTCAGTCAGTCAAATGAACTTATCAGCATTCAGACTCACGCCACAGCAGAAATAAGACATGAAAAACTACAGTGCAGTTTTATGAAATACAATCAGTGCTGTGTGAATAATTCAGGAGGTTAAATAAGCTTAAAAATGAATTAATCAATTTTAAATTAGTAATGTGACAGTTCAATCTTGTACCGTGCATCACGTTTTCATACACCATATGTGCGTCCAGGCAGTACGGTGGCCAGCAGGGACAAACTACAGAGGACCAGGATGGTGTGTAACAGGAATTAATGTTATCAGCTGCAAAAGGTTAAGAACCAATGAGGCGTGAGGACGGTGTGTATCTGTGCAAAACCATATGTTAATGAGTGTTTAGGTCGCGTGTGTTTTTGTCTGTCACTTTTGTCTGACACATCGTGTTTGTGTTGTTTGCACATGTGTGTTTATGCGTATTCTCGTGTGTGTGTGTGTGTGTGTGCAGCTCTGGCCACTTGGCGCATACACACCTAGGCAAATACAAGTGTGCAGCTACAGGAGCCTGTGAGTCACACTGCCAGCCTGTCCTCCATGACAGTTAATGAGCTGTCTGTGCGTCCTCCTCTCTGTCTGTTTCTGCTGCACCCACGTCTTCTGTCTTTATTGGAAAGCTATAAACCGTCTCTCTCTCTCTGTCTCTCTCTCTCTCTCTCTCTCTCCCCGTTGCTCCTTCACTGGATGGTTATTAAATGAACTGCTGTAGTAGAGAGGAGGGAGAAAGGCAGAAGGAGGAGGTTGTTTTCAGAGGGTGTTAGCTTCTCCTCCTCCTCCTCTTCCTCCTCCTCCTCCTCCTCCTCCTCTTCCTCCTCAGCTCAGGTTCTTTTTGCGTCACGCGCTGCGAGGACACGTCAAGAGGAGACAAATTATGATATCCCTCCACTCGCCTCCCTCCTGCCAAGGAGCGTGAGGACTTTGAAGCAGGGATTTCGAACAAAGCCAGGATGCAGTGGAAATGTGTCAGAGGACTTGAGCTAGGCCTGAAAAGCCATTCTGTGAGAAAACACAGTGATAATGTAATACCGGCTGCTTTATGGATAAACCCTCTGATGCACTCAGACATATAAGAGCTTGTGCTCACTGGATTTGCCGAGCCTTCATACATCAGACAGACAGTCAGGTGATCCGGGAGAGATGATTATTTACCAAGACGCTTCCAGAGTCCATTTACCCGAGAGTGTGTTTAAACAAACACCAAGTGTGTTTGTTTTAAACTCTTGTGGTGCCGTATGCTGTATACCGGCTAAAAATTAAATAACACATCCATAATCTGGGTAAAAAATTAGATTTGCAGCACGAGCAGCATCTATAGTGCTTCTGCACGTGATGTAGTTACTGTGTCAGGATAAATAGTCCCTGTTTCCTGCTCCGTCGAGAGCCTCTAAAACCTTCGACTGCAGAGCCCAGCAAGTCAGTTGTCAGTTTATTAGGGACAGCTAGTTAGAACTAATCCTGCAAGAAATCCGACCTCTGGGAAGGTTTTAATGCTTTCAGTCTGTAGAGTCTGTTGTGGACGGGTGATGGTTCAGACCGGAGCCGAACGATGTGCAAAGAAAGTCACGATTACTATTATGTTGCACTTTGGTATATTGTGATTTCGATTATATTTGGATTAATTGTGCAGCCCTCGTTCAGTGGTGGAACTGGAACTGAGAGTATTTTACACATTAATAGTCTGTACTTGCCTCCATTTGCTGCCTGTGAGAGCTGTGTGTTTTTCTGGATTAGCACCTTTACTAATCCAGCACTTTGAGGAACTCCGGAGTCTAATCAGCTCATTTGTGTTTCTCCCTAATTTTCTCCTCAGTTTTCTAATGACCTGATTCACGAGTCATCTGTGTGTTGTTGCAGCAAGGAGCACAATCAGTTTGGGTGCGAGTAAAGAAACCTGAAAACAATGACCCTTACAAGCAGCAGAACAGAGCCTCAGTAAGTGATGCAGCTCCCACCATGTTTGTAGTCTCATGCATTAAACTAGCAGAGGATCGGCGCCGTCGACGCTTCACCGGTGCTTGTGGACTACAACAACCACCAAGGCTTCCACAGTTCAAGCATCAGTCGTCTCTCCACCTTTGAAGTGCTTGAACCTCTAACCCGGCAGTTTAAGTGTCTCCCTCGCCTCCGTCAGCTGTTTCTCTTCAGTCGCACTGGAACAAACTCATTTCATCCGCAGCCACTTTCATTTGCTGCACTGGTTGATTTAATATCTGAAAACTTCCATCTTTATTACTTCATTCTTTCCCTTCCTCACGCACCCCTGTGAGTAATCTATTGTTTGTTCTAATTAGATGCTGTACATGTAAGTCACGTAGGGAACGAGCGCCTCCGGCCACCTTTAATGATTTTTTCCCTCTTAACCGTGCATCTTCAACCCTATGATTCTACTCTATGGCTTAACCACAGTTGTGTGTGTGTGTGTGTGTGTGTGTGTGTGTGTGTGTGTGTGTGTGTGTGTGTGTGTGTGTTTGCATGAAGCATAGTTTGACCTTAAGTCGCATCAACATGTATCAGAATGTGACTGAACTGATCCATCCTCTTGACTTATTAAAAATTACATTTTGTTATCCAGCACAGTATTAAAAACCCTTTTTCTCTAACACACACTGGGACTGATGAGGAGAGGATTAAATATAATGGGATTACAGTAATCAGATTACAAAAAAAAGTTAGCTCAAATTTGCAGGCAGTGATCTAATTATTTCTCAGACAAAGATTTCAATACATTTCTATACATGAGAAGTGCAGAGTTGCATTTTTTCTTTTTATTGGACCAGTCTGGTTGCAGAGGAGCTATTATGGTAAAGAATTAGTTTGTAGCAGCCTAATGCCTCTGTAATGATGAATGGGAAAGTACTGAATGTACATCATAATAGTGTATGATCAGGGTTTTATGTATTTTCACCCACGGAGGATTAACAACAGTTCATTAAGCAGACGCAAGTTTTTATCTCTCTTAAACGATGAGAAGCCTCTTTTGGGATTCTTTGTACTGAGTTTCCACTCGGCATCTTTAATGTTCAGGAAAAAAAGTGCTGAGGAAAAACAGTCAGACACGATGAGAGAGTCTGTGCAAGGTCAGAGGAAAGGGATGTTAACAGCTGCAAGGACTTCAAGTTTTAAGTTAAAGTAAAAAAGAGAAAAGATGTTCAAAAAAAGAAAACAGTTTTTTCTTTGTCTTGACTCGGCTCTCAGACAGGAAGAGGAGGAGGAGGAGGAGGAGGAGCAGCTCTCAGTGGTGCTTGAAATAAAATCACATTTAATTACATAAAAGAAAAGCAGAGACATCGACGACGTGTGTGAAATGTGCAGCCGATGTGTGAAAGTGTGGCGTCGTATGGTGCGAAACAAAAAGCACAACCAAACCAAACCAAAACAAAACCAGAGGGAGATCCAGTGATAGAAAGAGACAGTGGGGATGGATGGTCTCCAATGCATTCTGGGTGAGCGGTAACTCCGCCCACCAGCACCTGAAGGGAGACCACAAGCTGCAACCACAGACACGACACAACCCCAGAGGCCACGGCAGAGCCAGACGGTCGTCACGCACGGCGACAGTGAGGAAACCGTGCCAGAGGACGTGTGCGCTGACACGCGGCTCCTCGCGTTGTCGTAGAGGTCTTTGAACGTCCCACGACTTCAGTTGAAATGTCTTTTTTTTTTTTTCAGGATCTTTATTCCTGAATTTTGTTTTAATCAGTAATTAACACGTCTTGTCGGCTTGAACACACACACACCTCAACCCAGTGTTCAAACCCTGAGCAAAGAGCTGCTGCTTTCACACAGTGAGAGAAGACGGTGCCGCGTCCATGTCCGTGTGTTATGTACAGAGTTAGAAAGCCGATATCTCGTCCGCCGCCTGACAGAGTTGAGAGGCCGGCGGTCTGTTTGACCGTCCTCCGCGCTCCTCACCGCACACTCCACTCCTGCCGCCAAGTAATCGCATTTGTGTTTGTACAACCTGGTAATACAGCAAATCAATGGAGCCGCTGCAAAAGGCCTGGACGCCGTTTATTTACTCTCACCTTGAGTCTCTCATCTGAAAAACTCCTTGAACGCAGCGTCTCCCCTCTGAGAGGAAGGTGGGGGTGAGGGGGCTGTTTCTGTCATTACCACTTCCTTTGAAATGACTCGCGACGGCACAAAGGAGATGTGAAATTGATTTTCTCGTCTCCAGTTTTCTTAAGTTGCGCTGAGATGTTTACACATTTTCCTTCTCGACGGCTCAGGAACTCACTTCCTGCGGTCGGACGCTGCGTCGGGGTTTAAGCTCAGAGCAGAGGCTCGTTTATTCAGCGCCGCCACAGAGAAGCTGTGAGGACCCAGTTTACTTCCTCCAGTCCGTCAGCTCACCTCAGCTTTAGACCTCCACTTCAGTCCACCTGAGTCCACCTGAGTCAGGTCCAGATCTTTATTGTCCCACAAGAGGAAGAGGAAGAAAGGTTGAGGACCACCGACAGAAATAGATCTTAAAAGATGCACTTAATATTTTCCATATCAACAACTGATCAAATGACTTGATGTAAGGTGACAGGTGATGACGGGTGATGACAGGTGATGACGGGTGATGACAGGTGATGACGGGTGATGACAGGTGATGACGGGTGATGACAGGTGATGACAGGTGGTGACAGGTGGTGATTGGAGTGACAAACAAACAGAGAATTACTTTACAAATCCTCTCAACTCCGAGGAGTGTTTTAGTTTCTTTCAGCTCATTGTTTTGGTTTGAACTACAGACCTGCGGTTCAGTCCCTAACAGATGAAGTCAGGGACGACCTGATGAACCTCGTGGACCATTTAGAAGCTAAAGAGAAAAACGAATCCACCGGTGAAACAGAAACGAACAACAACACAATGTGAGACGGAAACAAAATGTCGGTTTAGTGTCATCATCGAGGTGGACGTCAGTTTTCTTAAACATGATGGATGGTTTTTTAATTAAAAAACATTAACAACGTTCAGCGTCTGTATGAATTCCAGCCTTTGTTTTCCTTTCTTCTCGTGGTTATTGGCGTTTTTCTGATGATCTCGTCTTATGTTGACGCGTTATTTTTGTTGAAATACTTCCTACAGATGCAGAACAGCTGCAGTCTTTGCTGATGAAGTCTAACTCCTCTGTCTGTGTCCGTGTCTTCTCTCCCTCTGCAGGTCCGCCTGTGAACGTAACCTGCAACATTTTTATCAACAGTTTTGGGTCCATTGCCGAAACAACAATGGTAAGCTCAATTATTTTCAATATGACTTTGTAATACAACTTGACATGCGGATTTCAGTATTATTTATGCATCACTTTGTGTGTGTGTGTGTGTGTGTGTGTGTGTGTGTGTGTGGATGTGGATGGTTGGGCGGGTAATGGTAACTGTCACATTTCGTCGCAGCTCCATTTCAGCCCGAGTAATTTTAGCCCAGAAAAAAAATGCGATTAATTTAAACGCGGGCGCCGCTGATATTCGGTGGTGCATCCAAAAATTTCATTTTTATTTCCTTTACAAAAAATTAAAAGCCGTCTGCCCTCTGAGTGCTGGGGAATTTCCCCGCCTCATTGAGCCTGTCTCCCATTTCCAACACTTCATTTGAAAGAGCGCATCACCGCATGCCGCCGCCATTTGCATAACAACGCATCGGCGGCGATGCTGTCGTGCCTGTTTTTGCCAGCCGTGGGTGGGCAGGAGGGC
>NW_019525118.1:1570849-1597150 GCF_002814215.2 Seriola lalandi dorsalis
GGGGGGTTTCTCTCATTCATTACACAGGAAATCCATTAGTGCTAATATAACTCAACTATCAACCTTCACAGAGCAACAAGGCCCAGAGCAGATGCAGCAACACTTAACCGCAGTGCGTGTGTGTGTGTGTGTGTGTGTGTGTGTGTGTGCATGTGCGTGAGCAGCACCGACGACAACCATGAGCGTTGTTAAAAACAGAGCACGCTCACATGATATACAATACATGACTCCGATGCACTGAGTTCATTAGTGCTGGAAACCTTCTGCAGGCCTCAGGAGCCTCTGACACCGAGGCGACGTCATCGATGGTCGTCGCAGTTTTTAACGTCAGGACGAGTTCACACTGAAATACACAACAATTACATACAGTTGGTTTTTCAGACTCAGTATTTTCAGAATAAATATAATAGGTTTTATTGTTTCTCCAGACTTGTATAAAGCATATAGAAATATATCAACCAAAAAAAAAACAAGAAACAAAAAACAAATATATAAAATGAAATGTCCTTAAACATAGAAAATATTAGTGTGTTTATGTAGAAGCTGATTTTAAAGAATAGTTTTTCTGGGCCTTAAAGGTTACAGTTAAAGGATGGGGCGGTGATAGCTGAAACATGTTGCTGGTTTCACACTTAATGGACACAAAATATGTAATATTTAAAGTCCCTTGCTTAGCAGGTTGAAAATACAACAAATAAAGCAGAGAAGAAGAAAGGAAGGAGGAAAAAGGAAGTGCAGGGAGGTTAAAATGGGGGAACCGATGGGACCGAACAAAGGAGGAGGGGAGGGTATCCCGATGTGAGCCTCCCCAGTAAACACTAACACACACTAACACACACTCAATCTCACACACACACACACACACACACAGAAATCGCTGTACGGAAACTGCTGGCCGCTGCAGATCCTCGTCATGCAGAACAAATTCCAGATTTTCCCTCCTGCAGAGGCCGAATCGATCCTTGTCACAACTGAGGAGGGAGGGGGAGATGGGGGGAAGGAGGGAGATGGGGGACGACTGAGGGAATGAATGTGCAAATATTTTACGAGGAAAAAGTAAAGATATTTTTAAAGATGAAGAAGAAGAAGAAGAAGAAGACAAGGCAGAGGGAGGGACCTGGAGTCTTCTCCTTAAGGCTTCCTGAAAATGTTCACTGGCAATTAAGCTTTCTTCCTTATCTTAGCCTTATATTTAAAGAATCACTTAAACCATTTAACTAAATTACACAAAAGACCTTAGCGACCAAAGTAAAGAAAGGTGTTTCATGTCTGTAAAATCTCTTTCACTGATGTAAATGCCTTAACTTTGTGACTGAGAGAATCTGTGCGACACCCTGAAGTAACTGCCTCAGCTAAGGAGTAATTAAACCTTAAGTCACATACTTAGAAACCTCACGGTGTTTTGTGCAACAGGCTAACAGACTAACGACACACGGTCGGTGCTGAATTATTTCTGGAAAAACAAAAACAAACGACTGAGATCGTCGGATTCATCGGGTTTTATCGAAGCAGAAAATCTATTTTAGAGATTGAAACACAGAGAGAGCGGGAAGCTGAGGACACAGTCACCGTGTTCATCGCAGTGTGTAGCTCTCACTTTAAGGACTACAGTATCCCTCCATCCTCAACACACACACACACACACGCAAACACACACACTAACACACACTCTTACACAGATACTGCTGCTGGGGCTGGAGCCTGGTGATAGATGGAGATGGTAGAATGGCGCAGTGCTTGTTCAAGTCCCGGCGGTACATGGCTTTATTCCTGTTTCAGCGCTCACTTGCTCTCTCTCTCTCTCTCTCTCTCTCTCTCTCTCTCTCTCTCTCTCTCTCTCACTCACTCTCACACACACACACACACACATGCAACCCCTTCTGTCTCTCGCCCTGTCATTCGTTTTCTCCTTCCCCCACTTCCTGTCCTTCTTCTTTCTTAAAAAAACACACGTACTCAAACCAACCTCGCTCACTTTATATCTCCCTCTGACTCTCTCTGTACAACACACACACACACACACACACACACACACACACACCCTTTTTACATACGAATTAAGGCTGACAGGACCAAGAAAAACAGAAACTCTAGACGTTTATAAAAGTACTGATTAAACAAAATCATTTAAAAAGTCAAATTAAAAGTGTCCTACTTAAATCTCTTTAAATAATTCTTGATCCAGATTCATGTAACATGCATATTTCTTATTATAATAAGCTGAAAGCACAATTTCTAAATTCAATAATAAAAGGAAGTAATTTAGAAAACTATAAAATTCACTTTTAAAATTTATATATTGACAATAATAATATATATATTGACAATATATTTTCTTATCCATATTTTCTTGGCTTTTTTCTTAACTTCTAATATTAGATATTTTCTATTGTGTATCACATTTCTATAGATGTCCAGGTCAGATATGAGGCCTATAATAAATATTTATTATATATTATACATGACTATATATGAAGTCTTGTGCTCTCAGCTCTCCGTCTCTTCGTTCACCTCAATCTCTCTCTCTCTCTCTCTCTCTCTCTCTCTCTCTCTCTCTCTCTCTCTCTCTCTCTCTCCTACACACACACACACACACACACACACATATGAACAGGCTTTCTTTACACAGTGTGAAGTATTACATCCCTCTCTCCTCCCCCTGTTGTAAACAGTCGTGTTTGTCGTCAATATCACTGGATAATCGAGTCGCCAGAGGACGTCTTAATGTAAACGTCTTCTCTCTTAAAGGAATTTTAAAGCCCAGGTGGGCGGGGCGTGGCTGGAGGGGGCGGTAACTACTTAGTTGTGACATCACAAAGTTCCAGAAGTCCTGACGGCTGGTTTTAAGGCTCAGTTTCTGAATACAAGCTGTGTGCATTTCTCTGTGGACTGAGGCTTTGATACTTTCACAGTATTAATACAGAACCTGATCTGATCTGTAATCACGCTACACATGGACACAGACCTTTATAATATATGGGAGCTTTAATGATCAGTTAAATTACTTGGAAATCTCAGAGAATTAAAAAAAGAAAAGAAAAAGTAAACAATATTTATGCCACGTGCAAAACTGTCCTCTAGAAATTACATTTGTATATTTCAAAATTGTCTGTTAGTTAGATTTTTCTTTTATAGAACATTTATAGAATGAACATTTTCCAGTTTTTATTCTGCACTTTCTGTAGCCACATGACACCAGGTCGCACAGGTTAAACCTGAGGTGTCACAGCTCCACATGAGGTGTTTGTTGTTTTCGTCCTCTAAGTTTCCCGCCTTTTTATGTGTTACTGCATCACCTGCGCGCTCTGATGCATCAGCACTTCTAGAACGGTCAAACCTTTCATTTATTAAAATCACCTCAAGATCCAGAGAGATGTTTCCTGTTTTAAATTGAACCGACGTCCCACGGTGTCGCTGCTGCTGCTGCTGCTGCTGCTGCTGCTGCTGCTGCTGCTAGTGATGATGTTTATTTTGAGGCCACACGGTGAAAACAGCGTCTCCCTCTCTCTCAGTGCAGCGTTTGTCTGAGCGCAGCAGATGTGCTGCCATAGTGCTGGAGCCTCCGTAACCTCCTACCTGCTCTTCCTACCTGAGCGGCATCCAGGGAGCCAGCAGGATGTCCTGACAGGCGTGGAGTTAGAATATGTCTGCAGCTCTTTCTGCAGTTATTGCAGTTGTTGTTGTTGTTGTTGTTGTTGGAGGAAGGAAGAAGATGAAGAAGAATAAGAGGAGGAGGAAGATTGCAGTCTTTCATGCGTGGTTTACTGCCTGAGTTTAATACATGCTGAAATGAGTGTGGTATTGTGTAAGTACAGCATTTCCTCTGCTGATGGTTTCATGGCGGCGTGGCAGCAGTGGATGGTGATTTCAGGGTAGCACTTAACAGTCCAGCGGCCTTATGTTAGGAGATTAAACCACGAGTACGAACCTACAGACGTCACCGCACATATGCCGACGTCCTGCGGCACTTCTCCATTTTCAGGAGGAGGACGCGTTCGGGATAAAGCTGCCTCAGTGGCAACGACTTTTTTTTAAATGATTGAATTAGTTATTCCCAGAAATCATTCATTTTCTCCCTCAAATTACTTTTCGCTCATTTGAGTCCTAGAATGCAGCGTGGTCCATTTCTTCCTCTGGTTAATGCACTCAATGTCCGTCCAGCCGAGGTTTTATGGACCAAATGGCATCCACTGTCCACTGAAACAATTAAAAGCTCAAACCATTAAATGCTTTCAAAGGACGTCAAAAAAGCCAAAACTGCGAGTATCTCCAGCTCAGAGTGAAGACGTGAAAGGATCAGAGCTGAATCAGACGCCAATCACACAGTTTTTATTTGGATTAAACTGTTTAAACAGAGAAACTGTAAACGACCAAAATGTAAACCGCAGATCGGCTGTTATCATTCCTACAATCATCTAAATGTAGTTTAATACAATATATTAGACTACAACTAATATTTTATAGTCTTATAGAAGCTTTGGTTACAACAGTATCATCTGTAAACGATGTCAATAAAATCTATCTTTTGATTTGTGATCAGATGTTATTGAACTCTTTGCTTCAATGGGAAAATAAATACATAGTTTGAAGGAAGTCAAAGGAATTAAAATTCTAAAGGAATTAATAAAAAAATTATTAAGCCCATAATTAATAATGGTTAACTTTTAATTTATGTAAATTAACTTTGAAAATTCAGACAGTATTTACCTAAGTGTCTTTACATTGGACGTGAAAAGAAACGGCTAACCTGGCTAGCTAAATTAGAAACAACAGAATTAAACCTAAAATAATATTTTGTTTGTCGTCGCAAATAATTCTACAGTTGGATTTGGCAGAAGGAATCTCCTTCCAGCACATAAAGGCACAGAATCAGATGGATTTAAACCAGAGCTTCAGACGCATGAGCAGAAGAAGCTGTGGAGGAGAGCTGTGGCTTCACTGCTGGCGTTAGACGATGAGGTTATAAAGGCCACAGAAAGCGCAGGGTGGGAGTGAGCTGGTAGATGATCAGATTTGTAAAGGTTGGCTTTGTGATTTCTAGACTTTGACTAGTTTATTCCCCTTGTAAGAAAAATAGCTGTGATAGCTGAATACATAATTCTCTTAGCGACTCAATTTCTGCTCGACTTTTGCTCTTTCCGAGCTGCTGCCAAACTGCAGGCGGGTCACTGACTGATGATCCTGGCGTTGGCTTTCACTCCTCTCCTCTGTATTCCCCTCGTTCGCCCTCTCTCCCATCAACACATCCCTGCGCCATTTCAGGTTGTTTATCATGTTCTCGAGCAGAAGAAAAGGCGACTCATTCATGAAAGGTCAAGCTCATTTGTTTCATGTGAGATATTCAGTCTAATAAACAGTGATAAACGGCAAAGGGGTCTCGCCGAGGCTGATTGCCATGTGGCGTTATTTCACACACACTCGCACACATGCAGCACCGTGGCTGATTGCTCCCTTAAATGCCACCCGCCGAGGCTGCTGGCATGGCCGCGCCTCGTCCCGGCGATGCGTTTCTGCTACGCCGTGCGGCTTAATGACGGCTCCAGCCCGGACGAAGTGGCCCGGCTCCATATTCTGAGAATAATTGACAATTAGGGGGATGGAGGGCCGAGCTAAATGCCACCCCATGCTGAATAAAGATTCTGCGTCTCTGATTGTGAAACGGCGAATGGAGTGGTGGAGGGGTTATACAATAAAGCTCTGAGGGAACAGCAGTTAATATCTTCCACCTGGATTGATTGTGCTGCACATACAGAGCATGTACAGAGCTGCATGAGACGGAGAGCAACAAGGAGATGATGAAATGCTCCGTTCTCCACACGCACATGTTCATGTGATGTCTGTGTGGACTGTAGTTGGTGTAATGCATCTCCTGGCTGCCGACGGCGACCAGTCTCAACCTTTACCTCATGCTAATCCCGACCGTCAGAACTGCCCTTCGAAGAGGTGAGGCAGGATTGGACGAAACGTCTCCCCTACCCCAAACAACGTTGTGTTTTCTTGTCGCTACGGAGACGGATTGTGCTCAACTTACACAATCGCAGAAAGCGACAAAAAAAGACGACCATCCGCCTACGACAGAGTCTGCAGAGGGAGAGGGAGGCGGACGGTTGGGTCAACAAAACATCAGATTGCTGTTGTTTCTCTGAACCTCGATCGTTCCCGAACCGTAACCAAGCAGTTGTTATTGTTGCCATGGTAACAGTGGTCCTCTCACCTTAATCAAGTTCTTATTTTAAAACCTAAGCAAACCTTAACCAGAGCGTTGTCGCATCATACAGCAGATTTATTTTTCTCAGCTTTCACTTCTAAAGGTTTTGGAAAGCACAAGACAAGATGGCGTCATCCTAGAGACGGATCAGAAGACGCATCTTCCTCGCCTCCTCGTTTTGTTTAGACGACAACGACGCTCGAAGCTCGACTTAATATTTCCCGTAACACGTTCTCACTTTCTAAAACTCAGATTGGTCCTCACAACGATGGAAGAGAAGGAGTCCACACACCTGTGCACACACACATGCAGTCAGACCTGTAGGAGATGTATTGATCTTCCTCTTTCAGTTAAACATTGGAGGCTGAAGGTCTTAAAATCGCCTGGTGGAGGTTTCGATTCCACACATTGCGGTTCGGATTTAACCTCCATCAGCTCCGACTCCAGCTGGATTAAAACCCTTCTATCCGAATCTTCACCGATCCATATCAGGAAAGCAAAGATCAGCAGCTTTCAGGGTCAAAAGTCAAACATCTGACCACACACTTATTTGTACAGGACGTACCGTGCATCACACGAGGGTTTAACGTCACAGACGGGACTTGGACTTTGGAATATTTAAGCTAAACTAAATCTTTGGCTCAAGATTTCTCTCCTGCCTCCATTTGACATGATTTTAAGAAGTTTTGTGGGATTCATGAATGTTTCGAAAATTTCTTTAGAAAATATTTGTGGGTATTAGGGGCCAGAGTATGAAGCCTGCAGTATTAAAGTAGCTTTGAAGTAGTATTGATACCAGGCTTCAATACTGGAGTATCACCGTCCCCGCAATCCCTGTATCCACTGTGTTCATCCATACTACTACTACTACTACTCCTAAATTATCCACTGGTTTTCATGCACACACACAGAATGAGCTGTTTCTTTTTTTATTATTATATTTTAAAATAAAGAGAAGATTCATGGATGAGACGTTTTGATATTTTGGAAGGACAAGGAAAGTGCTTAACAGCAACTAACCACGGTCAAATATTGCAAACAAAGAAAGGAATTGATCCCCTCCCAGAGTTAAGACACCAATTCATTAAATCAGCTATACACCCTGGACAGATCGCCACTCTCTACCACAAGTTAAAAAGCCTGTGATTTGCTACACGATGACAACATTGGTTGGCCTCATCCTGTTGCGACAGTAATAAAGTTTTGCTTTTGTAGTTTTTCAATGCAAAACAGAGCTGTGCGCCTCGATCTTCGGGTAAATCCTATCTTGCGGACAGTGTTTGCACCCGAGCATCAGAAACAACTGCAGTTATTTATGCCGCTGCTGCTTCGTTTTTTACCTAAAATAAATCCTTCATAAACCCAACGGACGTATTCCTCAACATCTCTTCTCTGTAGGATCTGTGAGATTGAAATACGGTACATCCGGCCCAGAGGCCTCGTCTTAGAAACATGCTGTACGGAGCGATTTATCCTCTGTTCATCCATCCCTCTGTCCGTCTGCTGTATCACTCCATCTCCCTGTGCAAGACTGAAGAGGCAGCAGCAGCTCAGTGACCTTCAGCTTCCTTCCACACATTTTTTTTGTTTGTTTTGTAACAGCAACCGTAGTTTAAGCGCTTCAGAAACAAATCTTTCAACAAACTTTTATCAATAAAACAACAGGAAACAAAAGCCTCCAAGACTAAAAAAAAAGAACAATATGAATGTAGGGTTTTTTAAAAGAGTGGATTGTTGTGGACTCTGAGGCAGCAAACACACGGATGAGGGGGAAGATCTCGGATAAAGCTTGAAGCCACAACAATCTCTTACATTCACATAAAGCAGAAAATGACATATGGATGAAGAGCCGTAACCACCTGCTCATCGAACCGCGAAATCCTGTCCATCACTCCGTCTCTTTGTCTGCCGGTATCTGTCGACCCTTTTCCTCCGTGTGGAGTTACAGCATCTTGACTCAGCAGTGCAATGACCCTTGACGAGCCTTTTTTTTTCCCTCCCTTTTTCATCATCTTTCCTTTTTCTTTTTCCTTTTTTTTAAGGGAGCATCTCCCCCGCGGAGACTTCTTACCTCCTCCTGCTCAATGTGTTTCATGGAGTTATGCTTTCTAACTTGTGCTGTTTCGTTGTAAATCAATTTCTGAGCCGAATCAATTTCCCCTCCAACCCGTCTCGTCTGCCTGGCGGACGCAGTCGTGGGCGGAGAGAGCGCCGGTGCTAGTGATGGGATAATGTGAGCTAAAAGATGAGAGGTGGATGTGTGGTTGATGCATTGCGTTCTGCTCCTGTGGGTGTGGACATTATTCTCCCATTGTTTCTTCTCTGCTGATAAATTTCCTTTTGCGTAATTGCTGAATGTTTGAAGGAAGTATAAGGAGCTCTTGCTCTCTTGATTCAAATCTGACATCGAATTGTTGATGTTTGAACGGCAGTGTTTTGGTGTCAGGCTTCAAAACCCACAGAATAAGTCGTTCCATCACTGATAAGATTTTTCCTCATCTTGTTGTCCTCTTTTCTCCGACACCAGTTTGAGAGCGTTGTAGAACGACCATTGATCTGACTAATTTCTGATACGGATATATCAATACCTCACACCTCACTTCCGTTGTGTTGCGGGTTTTTGCAGCGGGTTTCTTCAGTTGAAGTGTGTTGAGCTCTCAGGGCCACCGTACACGTCGCTTGCTTCCACCACAAATTGTATCTGTCAGTCGTCAGTTTGATCATTTTGGAAAAGAACCTCTCTCCTCTGAGAAACGACCACAGTGGCCTTCAAACACCCGACCGCTGCTCGACCTCTGACCTCCTGCAGTCTCTCTCTGTTGGAAGCAAATAGACATCCCATCATTTTAAAATCATTGGATGCTCTTAAAGTAGCTTCGTTGTGAGTAATGTTTGTCAGTAAATATGTGATCATCCTTACTCCGCCGTTCATCTGCAGTAAATAAAATAAACTCTCCGTCTTTTCCCAGGACTACAGGGTGAACATCTTCCTGAGACAGCAGTGGAACGACCCCCGGCTGGCCTACAGCGAGTACCCCGACGACTCGCTGGACCTCGACCCCTCCATGTTGGACTCCATCTGGAAACCCGACTTGTTCTTTGCCAACGAGAAGGGCGCCAACTTCCACGAGGTCACCACCGACAACAAGCTGCTGCGCATCTCTAAAAACGGCAACGTGCTCTACAGCATACGGTGAGTGGAGGAAGTGTGAGAGAAAGTCGGCGTGCGTCCATCTATGAACGCACTGTTGAGTTAATGAGTTAATTTTAATGAACTCAGAGAAACTGAACCATGATCTTATGTTTGTGCCTTTTTCTAATTATTGTGCAAATGGCCACAACTTTTAATAGGAAATACTTGCACATTTAATAAGATGTGGTTTTGCATGTGCGTTTTATTAAGCACCCCAATTTATTTTTAAATGAAACTCATTTCAGATAAACAGAATTATGCTGTCACACGTCATCATTATCCTTAATCCTTAATTTCTTCCCAATTAGCTTCTGTATTTCTGCGTCTTGTTCAGACATGACCAGCAGAATTAGAAACCGCCGCACCTTGAACATATTTGTAGAAAGATAATTTTAAAAAGGCGCGAGAGGAAGAGAAAAAGTTTTAAAGATAAAGGAAGTTTTGAGGTTTTATTGGAACAAGTTTTAAAGCTGTGATGGACGATGGAGAGCGACTCTCCGGCTCAAGAGGCCTTCATCCGCCGCTTCAGAGTGGCTCTTATTGCGTCAGAGCTGGAGGTTTTTATTTCCTCCTTGGCTCTTGATTCCTCCCTTCTTTTCTTTTTTTTTCTTTGCATCTCCACCTCGTCCCTTTCAAGGCTCTCAGAGTTATAGCCGCCCTCAGCCGACAAAACCTTTCAGCCTGCTGGTGCCTCCTTCTCCTCCTCGCTTTTATTGCCTCTGCTCAGGGGCGAATGAGAAAGCGTTGCAGAGGCCGCGGTAATCTACTCAGCCTGTTAGTATTCCAGCGGCGAGCCCGATCTGTTATCAACCTCAGTTTTCACCTTCATGTCCAGCAGGAGGAGGGAGCGAGATTGGTCCTTTATAAATATCGTCAGGAAAGGGATGAACCCCGCACTCTTCCTCCGCTGCGTTCATTTTTTAACTTGACAACATCAGAATGAACCCTCCGTTGATCAGCCTGATCTCGGAGGCGACGAGGCGGCTCGGGGTATTAAACCGTCCAGAGGGAAGGGGGGGGGGGCAGGAAAGTGGTGCCTTGTAAATGTTGTTTACTCTCTTTTTTTGATGTTTATCGCTCAACGGGGGGGGGGGGAGTCGTGACCGATGGCCGCGTCTCCTCCAAGATGAAAGTGAACTTTTTGAGATTGGACAGCCAGATTCACGTGTTTAGTCCAATCTCCTGCGGCGCTTCAAACAGACACGCAGGGCTTCCTCTGAACTGATGCGCTGACCCACGTGATGCACGTGGAGAAAGCTACGATGAATTCATTTAATCGTGTTGTCATTCAGTGTTTTCTCTAAAATGAAGAAGATATATAGGGAAGATTAAATGTGAGAATTTATTATTAAATTTTTCATATTTTTTTCTGGCTTTGACTTTTGTTCAAAAGCTTAAACACGTTTACATTCATCTCATAAAGACCGTAAGTGGTCATGTGATGAACGACTCTCCTGTCAAAGTTCCACCAAACATGGAGGAAACCCGAGACTTTGACACCAGTGGTTTATTTTTTGACGCACTCGCACCTGAACCTTTAACCGAGCCTCAAACACAAGGACGACCTTTCACAGCATCACATCATTTATGCATTAGCTGTTTTTACACTTTTACAAGTGACATCAGTCGCGTTATAGAGACGCTCGTGTGTCAGTGTCACTGTGGAACAAGGACAAGTGGCACATTTTATCTCGTAGTTTAGACTTTCAACTTCTTCTTTGGATTTTTTTATTTGTCCTGCAAGACAGATGACACACAGTAATACTCACAGACCGAAACATAAAATACACAAATCATAATAAAATGCAGGAAACATAGAAATAAAAAGAACGTTAACACCTACATTAAATTACATTAAATACAGAATAATGTACAATGATAATAAGATTTATTTATATAGCACCTTTGAAAACACAGTTACAAAGTGCTTTACAAGACGAGTTAAAAATAAACAAACAAAAAGATTAAATATAGTTTAAAGGTTTTACAACACTGGGGAGGAGATGTAAGAGAAAAGTATAATAATGAGCTTCAGTAAAAATTAGATAAAACTGTTTTTAATTGATTAATTGATAGGATAAGAAACAAGAGAATCATTTAATATACGTATATTTTTTCTGAGTAAAAAGAAGAACCCACATATTATTATTACTTAATATAATATTTATATTTAATATCAGACTGTTTGATTTAAAGGAGAGATTTTCAAACTGTGAGGGTCGAGAGTTGAAGGGAGAAGCAGAGGTGCATGCTGGGTTTCTAAAAATAAAGAGACATTAGTTATTGTAGTTTATTCCTCTGACTCGGCTGCTCACCAACACGTTCAGCAGCTGGAGCTGAAGCAGAGTGTGTGACGCGGCTCATGGAGGCAGTTAAGGCACTTATAACGCCCCGAGCCTTGACTACTGAATTTGCATCAAAAATTGAACTGAGGCGTAACTCAATCTAATATGAACACACAGACATGATATTCATATTTTTATATTCAGTCTAAATTTAACTTTCCGAGGAGATCATCTTCTCCAATGTCCACCATGAATAAATATCCATAAATTCCCTTAAAAATCGTAGAAAAAAGACTCATTATAACTCCAGAACTCCCCTGAGAATCTTCACATTTTTAAGTTTTCTTCAGTCAGTTTTAAAATGATCCAGTGATACTTCTCTGTGCGAACACAAACTGCTAATAGCTCATTTGGAATACTTAAAGTGACAGAACAAACATAGGATAAAAATATAGAGCCCAAGTTAAAACATTATAGTTTATTTTGAGCTCAGAATTTTAATAATAAAATAAAAATAAGAATAAAATAAATCCTGTAGTCTTTAATGTCACCACTCTCCTGTTCAAGTGGTCTCAGACTTGTGGCCCCCACTGTTGAGCTGTGCCTCTATCCTGCAATAGTAATGTACTAGCACAAAAGCAGCTGCAGGGTTTGAGGTTCAACTCCCTCTGAAGCAGCGGCAGCACAAAGCAAGGCACTAACTTTGTCAGCATTTGGCATCGAGGTGTCACGATGCAGCAGCAGACAGAAACCACAGCGCTGAGTCGCTCTCTCTCTCTCTCTCTCTCTCTCTCTCTCTGGGAGAAAAAGTGGGACATCTGTGGAGACTACGTTATGTGTGTAATACATATTCAGCATTCTGTCAGGGACGTGTAACAATGTGCAAACGCCGCAAACTTTATTCGGTACATCAGGCCGACTGGACGTGTGTGTTGTAACAGCGGGTCTTCCTGTTAGAGCAGAACAGAAGGGCTGAGCGTGTGCAGCGAAATCACCTCGTGCACGTCGCGACAACCTGCTGACAGCTCAGACTCCGCAGAGATAAAACCGGAGCTGGACTCGATCCGGTTTTTTTTAAAAACAGTTTTTGATTCAGAGACCAAGTCCAGTTGTGGTGATGTACTATTTGAGCATTACCTGTAAAGTCATACGACAGGTAACAAGCTCCCTGACTGCCACAATGTATCACTGAGCAAACAGCAACAAAGTGAAGCCTAGCAGTTGCAGTGCATTGTGGGAAATGACAGCAATGTTAAATAATGTATTTAAGATGGACAGTAAACAATATCTTGCTATATTAAGGCTCAAAGTTTCATTACTGGCAGCAGAAAAACAATCTCGCTTCGAGGTCCATTTAGTAGCTGCAGCTTTCAATTGTATAACAAGGTCTTCATCAGCAGATGGAGTTGAAAGATGTTTGAATTTCCCGTTTTGTTCTAGCACTTTAAAGGCTTCAGAGAGGTTCAGAGTTCATTCTGTGACAACTGGGTAAATTCAAGATCATGGGATTCGATCGAAAGCTCCGGAACAGCTACTAAATGGACCTTGTTCTCTCAAATCTGGGGGGGGGTTGTCTTTATTTTGATACACACAGTCTTGCGTTGCTGTGAGGCTTTGTGTGGGTATTGATGCCAAATTGCTAAATCGATTTATTATTGAACAATTATAAAGTAGGAAATCTGCCATCATTAAAAAAACACAAATAAGCAACAATTAAATACATTTTTAACAACAATAATAAATCGATAGTGATTTTATTTCTAAATGGTTTAGTTTTTTTTTTAAACAGAGATGATTCTGCGGTGTCCATAATCTCACATAAACCGGCAGCTAGTTTTACAACAGGAAATGTGGCGGTCTAACGGGCATGGAGCAGTAATAGTCTGGAAACATATTTTATTTTTCCGGTGGTGGATATCTCATTTTGAAATGAAAGTCTTTAATTTCAGTAATGCATCATATCAGTAATAAAAATGCATTTTCCATTAATTTCTAAGGGGGGAAAAAAAGTTTAATTTAGCGTTGATACATTCCCTCCATGTGACAGCAGTAATTAATTTTGCTGCCTGAGACTCAGAAATCTAATGTGTCACCACGACGACGCGGGACCGGCTTCCCTGAACATTTTAATTTTCAGGGTCTCACGGATCAGCCTTGCATGAAACAAGATTCATTCCCATGTTGCTGCACGCCTGCTCAGCCACAGGTTTTCATCCTGTTAGTCCTCCAGCAGAGAAGAAGAAGAAGAGCTGAGGTTTGCAGGGAGACTGTGACCTCTAACGTCACGTTTCTCTGAGGCGGAGGGTTTTCTGTTGCCTTCCCCAACACTGATTATCATGTTGGGGAAGTGAGTGAGAAAAGGTAATGAGTGAATTATTGATATAAATGATGAGATAATTCATTCAGTCTGTTTGAGTGAGTTAAAGGATGTCGAGTAGTTTTTAGTAAATGTTACTCTAACAGGAGGAAATAATGCATTTGCTGGGGACTATATTCAGTGGCGGATGAATACTCATATCACCAGACTCACTATTTTTTAAAGCTCGATGGGAGAGGAGGCTCTGAGCCTCTCTTCTGATTGGCTGACTGTTTTCTGAGTGACCCAATAAAAATATAGCAGATTTCAGGTAAATAAACACTCAGAGAAACCAAATCCTGCAAGGTTTGGATGGTGGGTCCAGGTGGGCGGGGCTTGGTGACTGCTTTGTTGTGACATCACAAAGTTCCAGAAGTCCTGACGGCTGGTTTTAAGGCTCAGTTTCTGAATACAGGCTGTGTGCATTTCTCTGTGGACTGAGGCTTTGATACTTTCACAGTATTAATATAGAAGTTAGACCTGATCTATAATCACACTACACATGGACACAGACCTTTTTATTATATTGACCTTTAATTTTTAAGAAGTAGTACCCACAAGAAGAGCCCAGAGCGACTTCTTCAGACAGTCTTCAACCCAAAGATACTCAGTTCAGTTAAATTCAATATTGATTCAGTTCATTCGATCAATATTACATTTACACAGGTGATCCCACAGAGAGAGACAGCGAGTCGCCACATTGGAGAAGCTTGAAATCTGATGAATGACTTTAAAATGATTCCACCACATTGATTTTAGATCACTGATTAATTGACTAATTGTTTCAGTGGCTACTAATCCAATCAAATCTGTTTTTATCGAACGTTTTATGTCTTCATCAAAACAACTCAAGTTGCTTCTATTTTCATCAAATCTGTTCTTATCATTTAATTAGTTTTCATTCAAATCTGGGACATTAGTCAGATAATACGACAGTAATGAATTAAGCCATTGTTTACTTTGTATTCTTCATTAGTCAGTGTGGATAACAGTGGTGACACAACAGTGGTATTTTTAATGCCCAAAAAACTGAGAAACATGTTCATTTTTATCCATTTAAAACATCCTGGTCCGTCAGTGTTGGGCACGGCAGCCTGGCACTGGCTGGTTGAGTAACGCTGATAAAGCTCTGGATAATCCTCTTAGTCTAAGTGATGCTGCGTGTGTGTGTGTGTGTGTGTGTGTGTGTGTGTGTGTGTGTGTGTGTGTGTGTGTGTGTGTGTGTGTGTTTGCAGAATAACACTGGTCTTGGCCTGTCCCATGGATCTGAAGAACTTCCCTATGGACGTGCAGACCTGCATCATGCAGCTGGAGAGCTGTGAGTAATAACAAACACACACACACACACACACACACACACACAGTGAGGGGTACGTGGAGAGCATCAGTCGATCAGTCACTGAGCAGCTGGCAGGGCGAGAGATATGATATAGATTTCTTGTGGCCTTTTCATTCTTTGAGGAGACGTGAGAGGAATCAGAGCGGCAGCAGCTGAATATCAAAGAGCTCTGTACTTCCGCAGAGCAGGTCAGTGATCACAACACAGGAAGAACAACACCTCGCTCACTGATACTCGATGTCAGGGCTGATTCTAAAGCTTCAAAAGGAAGCGACAGATACTGAGAAGCTTGATAAAGTCACTGTCTGACAGCGGGGACACGTGTTTTAAGCTGTGAATTAATATCCGCACTGATCAGCTGTGAGTTTACCTCGTGTGAGAAGGTCTTAAAGGAACAGTGCAGGTGGAAGTTTCCTCCTGTTGCCTGCAGGTGTCGAACCTCTCACCGGACGACCCTGCACCCCGACCACAGAAAGAACAAAATAAACGATCCACACACCAATTAAAACAGTCTAACCTCCTGTTCCCTGCTGCCTCCTCCAGTCGGCTACACCATGAACGACCTCATATTCGAGTGGGACGAGAAGGGAGCCGTGCAGGTGGCTGACGGCCTGACGCTACCTCAGTTCATACTCAAAGAGGAGAAGGACCTGCGCTACTGCACCAAGCACTACAACACAGGTGAGTTGGGCCGAGATGGTCCGCCCTCTCTCTCTCTCTCTCTCTCTTCATTTTCCACCTGTTGTTGTCAACGCTGCTGAAATCTTCATCTTCATCCTCAAAGTTTTTATCTTTTCGAAAACAAATGGAAAAAGCTGCAGTGGTGGTATTAACCTCAGTCTCAGCCGATCTGATCACAGGTAGACAGAAGAAGTCCAGGTGTGAACACAGTTGAGATCCGATCCGAGCCCACAGGTGGAGCTTTTCAAACGCTGCTTCACCGACACTGCCATAATCAAAAGGGTGCGTTTGATATATGTTGCAGTGAGAGGAGGATGGCAGACAACTGTTACACGTTGTTGGAAAAACACTGTTGTGTGTTTCTCAGGTTATAAAAACATGTTCCTCCTTCTCTCTCTCTCGTCCTAGTCCTCACCTCACTCTGTCTTCTTTCGTACTCGTTTTTATTTTCATTTTCTGTCTGTTTCTCTCCAGGCTTTGTAAAAGAAAAAGAGGGAATAGAACGAGGGATGTCTCTCCGTTTAATAAAGGGAGAATATTATTGAAATTCAGACGTGGAAAATCACATATTCTGTGAAATAAAGAGAGGGAGATGTTAGAAATGTTTTCCTGGAGACAGGGCTGAAATCCTGTGTGAGTCAGACACAGAATTTCATTCTTATTGGAAAGTGTGAAATGTGGAAATAACTGAAATGGAAATGCGTATTCCCCAAATGTTTTTATTTCCTCCCAGTGTCATGAAACTTTCAGTGTGCCTCCAAAGTTTGTTTCAGCCACAGACTCAGAAATAACTGCTGATTTATTCACTTTTCTTTTCTTTTTTTATTTGTTTTCTGGGCAAATAATCATAAAAAAAATGTGAAAATACAAAAAAAAATGAAGGATTCAGTGTAAAATTGAGGAAAGGGGAAACAGAGAATGGTCAAAGATAAATAGGATTAGAGATTAGAAGACAACAGAAGAGGACAAAGAGAAATCTGCAGAAAAGAATAACAAAGAGGAGAGAATAGAAGAAAAGATGCGGAGGATTAAGAGAAGAATAGAAGGTACTGGAAGGAAGGACGGAGAGAAAGGACTGTATCATGTCATGTGAAAAGGAAACTGAAGAGCAGCAGAAATCAGAAAAGAAAAACACGAGCGAGGAGAATCTAGCCGAGGACGGGAGGAGGAGGAGGGGGAGACGGGGGCGTCCGCCACGCTCTGTTTCTCCCTCCAGGTCCTCCAAGTGTGGCTGAAAACCATCTGTCCGGTCCACCTCGCCAGTCCACAATTCTTACACTCCAGAGAAAACACACCATCTATAAATATAAAGAGTATCTGGTTGAACCGGACAGAGAAGATACGAACTGGAGCAGAGCCGGTTCTGTTGAAACGTTCAGGAAATTAACCTTCAACGTCACGTGCACGGCAGACATGCAAGTCAACACCTCTACCCAACATCCTTCAAAGTATTTTAATCATTTAATTTGATTAAAATAATTAACATACTGCTGTTGTTTTATTCTCATATCAAAGTTCTATTAGCATCACAGCTTTACAGAGGCTGCACAGTTTTAATATATATATATTACATTTTATCATTGCATTATTATGCTTTTATTTTGAAATTATTATAAGATATTTCAACTTAATTCTGAAAATCTCACGTCTATTTCCTCTTGTTTGGTTCCTCCTTAAATTAGGTCCAAAACATCCATTTGCAGGAACCACAGGAACATAGAAGAACAGTGTTCTCACAGCTAGACTTTATTCACATGAAAGCATCGTGACGTGTTTCTGTGACGCCGCCCTCCATTTTGTTTTCTGATCAATAAAAACAGAAGTGAAGCGAAACAAACTTCTCAAGGAAACTTTCCTCTGCAAAGATACAAAAAAATGACAGGTCGCATTAAAATCCATCTCCAAAACATCAAGCCACTGGTCAGTGTGTGTGTGTGTGTGTGTGTGTGTGTGTGTGTGTGTGTGTGTGTGTGTGTGTGTGTGTTTGTGTGCAGCTGGCTGATTAGTTCAGATTCAGAGCCATCACTCACACAAAGGTTGACGTCTGCTGTCGCCGCTGAGGAGATGAATGATCCACCTCCAGACGAGGAGCCTTGACACGGCTCAGCACCGACACACACACACACACACACACACAAACACTTAAATCCATATCCTCATATATGCACGCACAATGAATAGATAATCCACAGTTTGTTATATAAATACATGTAAGTCAGTCTCGCCCCGTGTGTGATTCCTTTTATGGTATTTCCTGTTTCGAAATTAAAATTGTCCCCATAGAAATGAATAGGTGAAATAACTTGTCAATCCATTTGATCGGACGCCAATAAAGTAGAAATATCTACTTTATTATCAGCAAGTTTTGTTCAGTTTGTGTTCGATTATGACAAATTTTCCATATTAAAAACAAGTACCATCGTCATAAAAACCTGACAATAGTGTAATAAGCATAAACACACTTAAACCTGTGAGGTCGACAGATGTTTCTGTTAATATCTCTGCGATAATACAACGTAGAAATATGATTTAAATGTTGTTTGAATCTGTCGACTCTCCTCTTTCCCGTCTGTATTCTTGTGAGATCGTACGTGTCTCACATCCGGAGCCAGAAGGCCTCGAAACAGGCCTCGAAAATCTGGTTAAAGTAGAGTGACAGACAACACTCTGACTCAGTGATATTACAAAATGTCAGTTTAGGCATTTATTATAGATTTATCTTCTATTTTACTCATATATCGCATTATTTTTATGAGCCTAAGAAGAAGCATTTAAAAGATAAATTTAAGAAATAATGTAGAAATACAGAAAATATCCTCCATCCAAATAAAACATGAAGGAAAATTAGATAAATTATTATTATGAGTTTGAGGCTCTTCCTTGTTTTAAGAGCGTCATTATTTCAGTTTGTGTTCAGATGAAACATATTCCTAATAAAGTTGGATTGAATCGACTTGTCACTAACAAACACAGATGACTCCGGCGCAGGAGCAGCTGCGGTTTACTGTGGACCTGAAGGGGATTTGAAGGCCACACATACACAGGGTGTGAGACGGGATGTTGCCTCACGGTCCCTTAACTGTCTAATCCAGGACTGGCAGCATATCATCGCTGTCCTGTGAAAACCATGTATCTCCAGTAGGTCAACTTTTCATGAATGGGTTTTAATTGGAAACTAAAACGGAACAATAATTTCTCTTGATCGTGAATTTTAGTCGATTAATTTGGAGATGTTTTATTGAAGCAAATAATAAATGTCCCTTAAAACCAAAACTAGGAGCTAGAAGAGGCTGAAAGGCTCTGCAGAGATTCAAGGCGACTCCTGTCAGATCTGACTACAACCAGTTTAAACCTCGTTTCTTTTTCTTCATGAATTCTTCAAGGACAATTTACTCCCTTCGCTTTCTCCCTTTCCTTTTCTTGTATTCCTGTTTCTGCCCCTTTCTCATCTCATCTCCGGCCCATTACTCACCAGCCATGCTGCTGCTCCTCTGTGACCGTGTCCACGTACATTTGTGCGCATTTGTGCACAAGTGTGTGTGTGTGTGTGTGTGTGTGTGTTAGCGTGCCCGGTTGAGCGTGCACACGCCTCACTGCTTCCCAATCAAGCTCTAAGAGGGAATTAAGGTGTCGTTTTTCCTCAGATTTATTAGCTGCAGTCTATTGTGACTCTCTCTCTCTCTCTTTCTCTCTTTCTTTCCTCCACTCTCACTGACTCTTGTCTTTTTCTTATTTCTTTCCATCCCCCCATCCTCCCAATACACACACACACACCTACACACACACACACACACACACCCACACACACAGAAAAAGCCCTGTTTGAAATACTAATTACGGTTTCTGCTGCATTGCAGGGCACCTTTGTTTTCAGGGCTGCTGATATGTTTGTGGTGTGTTTCGGTACGAGAGGTGTTTACACCCAAACACACACACAGACACACAACATGATGCATTCGCACAAACCTTAATCGACATCTAACATGTTTGATCCCATCCTCTACCACAACGTTAAACCTGGATCTGAATCTCGTCCTGAAACCAGAGACGACTTCGGCTCAGCAGCCAGTTTCTACTGTTTATCTCTCATTTGTCTCGATGAAAAAATAACATTATGTGGCCGTGATGATCCTCCAGGGTCGTCTCAGAGCAGTGGTTCCCAACCTGTGTGCTGTGTGGGCCGTGAAGGTATTGCAATTGAGCCGACAAATCATTCGCAAAAAATGCAAAAAATCCCCTCTGTGAAACGAAAAAGAAAAATTGAGCTTCCCCTTCATATTGTTGTCTGTCACGTTTCCTGCGAATTCAGCCACAGATACGCCCCCTTTTAAAGTAGCTATATGTAAGTTTTGTCACTGCTACAAAGCTAACGTTAGCATCCACAGCTGTTTAATTACCAGTTGCGAGTTCATCATCGAGCTTTATTCCTTTACTCACCGACAGCTGTGTCCAGCTGTGGAAAGAAACACCAGTGTTGACTCTTGTCTCTATCACGTTTTTTCTCCTACTGATGTTAGCATGCTAACCAGCTAGCTCCAGCGCATCCCATCACTTTCTGTATCCTCCAATCTGCCCTGAAGACCATCACTGATGAAACCATTTAACACAGGGCTGGTTTCAGATGTTTTCACTTTGTAAATCTGTCCTCAGTTAATGTCCTCACTTGCCAACAGCGTCCTCTGTCTCAGATGATATTCTCAAAGTTTTTCACCTTTACTGGATGGATGGTCGTTTAGAAACAGGCAGGAAACAAGAGGAGAGAGAGTGTGCATCATGCTGCAGGGGTCCCACTATGGACCTCAACACAAATCAACCCTCACACACACACACACACACACACACGCACACGCACACAGAGGGTCAGTGAAGGAATGGATTTTAAAGTGATATACACATAAGAACACACACAATGACTGGAATCAATACGTGTGTGTGTGTGTGTGTGTGTGTGTGTGTGTGTGTGTGTGTGTGTGTGTGTGTCCAGAAACATGGACACACACACACACACACACACACACACACACACTCAGCCCCCACAGTGAGATAGGGGCCCGGCTGAATAATTTCAATCTTCTTATCAGATGGAAAATATGGACAGCACTTAAAAGCTCTGAAGTGTATCACAGCTATAAATCAAGTCCATCCTCATCGACTCTCCTCCTCCTCCTCCTCCTCCTCCTCCTCCTCCTCCTCCTCCTCCTCTCTTCCTCCTCCTTCTGCTGTCATTTTCTCCTTCCCTCTTTCCCCCTGTCCTCTCATATCTTCCTCTCCTCCTCATCCCTCTCTCCTCTCGCTCTAACGTCACATTTCCTCCACTCTCTGCTGCCTTTTCTCTGCTTTCCCGATCTTCTCCTCCTCTCCCTCTCCCTCTTCAGTCTTTTAGGGTTAACTCTAATTGATGAGACTGCCTTCCATTGATCTTGTTTGATTAAATGGATCGTCGGCCATCTTGCTCTCTGGCTCTCTTGTGGTTTATTATGAGGCTCGGGGCACTTATTACATTACGGAGAAAGAGGGATTTTTTCTTTTTTTTTGCTCTTGCTACTATACTGCAATGTAAATAAGCCCACTGCAGAGTGTGTTAATTTAATTATCTGTTGCAGATTTTCTTGTTTTTATAAAGAAAATTTCACTTTCTGTGTTTCACATACCAAAGCATGTGTGCAGTATTTTCAGTAGCACATCTATATTTTCATTTTTATCCAGAACCATGTGTAGCCCGTTCGATGAAATAGAGTATTTGTTGCTATGAGCAGTGATAGGCGTCATGAAAAGACCTACACCTATAGAAACCTGTGGCAGGTGGTTGCTGGGGGGGGTGCGGTGAATTAAAAAAACAGTAAGGTGTGTTGGTGAAAGGTGAAAGTCTTACGAGGGAGCGAAGAGGCAGGAAGTTCGTTTGCTGTGATGTCATCACTCCTCCCACGTGGCGACGAGCTGCGAACCGCCTTTCACATCACTATAGCAACGAGCGAGTGGCGCCGTAAATCCAGAACCTGGCATCCCGTGTTTGTTTTTCAAATATTCAACATGTTTGGTTTCATTTGATTTCCGGGGGGGGGGGGGGGGGGTTCTGGGTATTTGTGTGTCTCTCCGGTTTCCCGCCTGTGATTTACACTTGGCTTAGTGTGCGTGCTGGAGGAAGATGACATTTTGTCTCAGAGTTGTCAACGTCTTCCTTTTCTTTTTCCCGCTCTGGCTCATCCTTCCTTTTCACTGTCACTCCAACAACTCCTCCTCCTCCTCCTCTCCCCCTTCTCTCGCTCCCTCCCTCATCATTTCCACCTGCTTTTCCAGGGGACAGGTCTGTGTCAGTGTTTAGATAATGTGCCCTTTCAGATGGAGATGTCAGGGAATTCAGAAACACACTTCACTGCTAATGGAGCCGCACCGCCTCAGGGAAACTGTTGAAAGAACATTTTGTGCTTTTTACGTAGAGTTTAAACATCGACCAGCGTTATTATTTCTCTCTCTCTATCTCCTGCAAACAACCTCGTGTTCTTGATGTCTCATTTCCAAACGAGACGTCCACGTTGAAAAACAGGACACCCGCTGAGACGAAAACGACTGTCTCCATGAATATGAAACTGAGGTGTGAATATCTTTGAAGCCACCTCATTACAAAATAATAACCTTTTTGGAAGGTGCAACCATCTCCGTTCCTATTACAACGCTGAACCCCAGAATAGATTTAAACTAAATGGTTTTGTACCTTTTTATAAATCATGATGCTGCTTTTAATTTTCACAGACATAAATCTTTAGAGCTCAAACTTTAATGTTGAAACAACGGCACCTTCTCTGTCAGCTTCTACTTTACCTCAGTCATCTCTGTATAATTGACTGACTAAGCTCATGAAGCACGTGTAGATATGTTTGAAGATGATTTTTTGTTTGCTCAAGTGTTCATGTTTCACTAACTCACACTTCTTTTCATGTATTTTCCTGATCCTTGAGTTTTTTGTCCATACGTAAAGACAAAAGACTCTTCTGCTGTACTGCATAGTAAAAAGTCATTATTTATTTATCGTCTATATACAGTTTATGTCTTTTACCAATATGTTTTAATAGTACAAACAAACAGCGACTGAAAAACTAAAAATAAAGACTAGTCACAGTTGGCCAACGCTGCTGCTGGTTAAAAGTCTATTGTTTTGTAGTTAAAATACAGGAAAACATATTGAAACCAACTGATACTAAAAACTCTTTGCAGAACAGAAACAATTTTTCTATTTTCTAGTAACAACAGGTCGGTGAGCCAATCAGAAGAGAGGATGCTCTGAGCCTCTCTTCTGATTGGCTGACTGTTTTCTGAGTGATCCAATAAAAATATAGCAGATTTCAGGTTTAAACACTCAGAGAAACCAGATCCTGTAAAGGTTTGGATGGTGGGTGCAGGTGGGCGGGGCTTGGTGACTGCTTCGTTGTGACATCACAAAGTTCCAGAAGTCCTGACGGCTGGTTTTAAGGCTCAGTTTCTGAATACAGGCTGTGTGCATTTCTCTGTGGACTGAGGCTTTGATACTTTCACAGTATTAATATAGAAGCAAAAACACATTAAAACAATAAGCAGGTGTCTATATGTTCAGTATAGTAGCAGATATTCATCTATTTTAGAATATGGACAGAAATTTATCTAATAAGTTTCAGCTTTTTTCTAGAAAGACAAAAACTCTCTCTGACGCTCTCGTTTCCTGAGGATCTCTGAGTCTTGTTCTTTTGTTCAGCAGGTTCATTTCCAACTACAGATAAGTGTGAGTGTAATGGTTTCCAGCGACAGTGTGTTCACCAGAGGTCAGATTGCCAGAATGTCATCAGAATAATAATCAGTTAAATTTTCTTTCTTTAATCTGGCTTTTCCTTTCATTCCCCTCAACACCCGGTTTCCTCCAAATCATCCATCAAATGTTTCTTGCTACTTCTCTTCTTCTAAAAATCTCTCCCTCATTGGTAATAAAAAAAATTAAATCTTCTCTATTCCCTCCTTTCTTCCTTGTTTCCCTCCTCCTCCAGGTAAATTCACCTGTATCGAGGCTCGTTTCCACCTGGAGCGTCAGATGGGTTACTACCTGATCCAGATGTACATCCCCTCGCTGCTCATCGTCATCCTGTCCTGGGTTTCCTTCTGGATCAACATGGACGCCGCGCCCGCCCGGGTGGGTCTGGGCATCACCACCGTGCTGACCATGACCACGCAGAGCTCCGGTTCCAGAGCCTCCCTGCCCAAGGTGAGGACAAATCAAACGCACCTTTCAGCGTCGGCGGCTGAGGAGAGAAAAAAGACACAAACAAAGACATGAGGGAGAAATTAAAGATGTCCTTTCATTGACATATTTATGTTTGAGTGGATGGAGAGGGGGGAGACAGAGGGAGGGAGGGAGGGAGAGAACGATGGAGGGGAGGAGAGACGTTCAAGACAATGATGAAAAAAAAAACTTAAAAAACAACAGAAATCTTTTTCCTGAGACGGATTTTCAGATTAAAGGGGGAAAAATGCTCTGTGTTTGCGTGAGCCAGTAGGATTGTATAATTATGTCCAGGGAAGCTGTAATCCCCAACACACACACTCACACACACTCACACAGACACACACACACACACACACACACGCACACACACACACACACACATACACACACACTCTCTGTTTGTTGACATTAGGTGCTTCATGCGCTCTAAAAATTGAACAAGTGAACCGTGATTCCTCTGCAGTTCAGCTGTCACAATAATGATCACACAGCACAGCTGAGCTTAGGTAGGCATACTGCTCACACACACACACACACACACACACACACACACACACACACACACACATCTGAGAGTGTGTGTGTGTGTGTGTGTGTGTGATTGATAGAAGACACACACACCTAAACACACAGCTCTTTTCACATGTCACAGAGGACTGCTGCACCGTGTCAGGCAAAGAAGAAGAAGGAGGAGAGGAGGAAACTAGAGAGGAGAGGAGACGAGTGGAAATGAAATAATGAAATAAGAGAGGTGAGGTGAGGAGAGAGAGGAGAGGAGGAAATGAGAGAGGAGGAGGAGAGGAAGTTGTGGATAATTTAGCAGAGCCGTCCATGTTAATGTTATTGCACAAGCCACTGACATCAGGTTGTGGCACCAGTTCACCTGGAGACGACAGTGACGATCAGGTGACCTGACAACACTGTCTCCTACGAATGAGACGTTCATGCAGCAAATACGTTGAGAAGGAAACATAATTGCAGCCAGGTAAAGATTTTTGTTATTGGTGTAACGAGGAAATGTAGTTAATTAAGTCGTTTGATACAGAAAAACTTTGTTTTCGAGGAGACGAGGTTGCAGCAGAAACTGTGTTTGGCTGAATATACAGTATAAACACTTATTGGAATATAAGATGAATAATAATGGTCAGAGCAGAAGGACTGACTGACTGACTGACTGACTGACTGACTGACTGACTGACTGACTGACTGCTGCAGTCCTCCACTGTCTTCTTCCTCTTCTTCTCTGAACATTGTTCTGTGAAGCATGAGTTCAGAAGCGCCTCTGCAGGCCGCTGGTCAGTTTGTCTGTCAGGAGCGCTCAGCCTCACAGAGACGGGACGGAGCGGGGGGACCGGCTCAGCCTCCGCGGTACCGGCACCGGGCCGACGCTTTGACTCAGCGATCTGAACCTCAGTAGATACATTTTTTAATTAAATCTTGATTTTTAATTTGTGGCTTTTCCGTCTGCCAAATTTTAGACGTCTTGAATGCTCATTAAAATTTAAACAAAAAACAAAAAGCTTATTTCATCTTATTTCTGATTGTAAACATTAACCACTGGAGAAAGTTATAAAGCTACAAATTGGCAGTAAAACAAAAAGACCCCCAGGAAATATGTGACATGATATCCAATAATTAGATGCACCCACTCTCCCTCCGTCTGCTTCATCTACTTCACTTTGTGCTTTACTTTTCCTCACTGCCTTTCAACCGACCCCAGGGGACGATGTATCGTGTGTTTGTGCAGGTTTAAAAGGTTGTTTCATGTGTATGAGTTTATGATTTTTGAATCTGCATGTTCTCCCAGTGACCAGAGAAATCCACAATAACATACTAAAGCAGCAGAGACAGTTTCCAAAACTCCTGAAAGTGGAAATCTGCCTCCAACTCTGTTCTATGTGTCTCCAAATCATTTTTATCGTGCTCTTAAGCTTTTAAAAAGCTTGTTATGGTTCTGTGGCTGCTCATACTTACTGTTTCACACAAAAGCA
>NW_019525118.1:1597170-1624077 GCF_002814215.2 Seriola lalandi dorsalis
CCTGGGGGGGGGGGGGGGTCATTGGAAGATAAATGTTTTCATAGGCATCAGACTCGGTGAAAACGAGCACGAATGACAACAAGGCAGAGCAGCAATGATAAGCATTATGTGTGTGTGTGTGTGTGTGTGTGTGTGTGTGTGTGTGTGAGTGTGTGAGAGCGATCTAAAGTCATAGCTTAATTGGATTTTAAGCGGCTGATTGTGGGTTTACTCTCTCTGTAACAGAGCGGGGATCTCCCTCTCTGTAATTGCAAGTGGAGATGGAGAGTTGTAATGACAGGCCGGCGTGAATGCACTTGAATAATGGTACTTGGTTGGCAGATAGGAATCAGACAATGATCCAACCAGACTTCATTTAGCCCTTATTATCTGGGCCGGCCTCACCTTGTCCATCTCGCTTCACACCGAGCTCGCCGTATGTAAAAGCTGCTGTCGTTCGACCGGTGATCGCACCTCGTGTTGTGTGTCTTTCTGTCCGTTCGGAGTTTCCCAGTACAGCACTGGTTTAACGTCTGACCTCGGCCGTCTGGAGTGGGGGAAGAGGTTTACTTTTCCTTCTCAGTATTATCCCTCCAACCTGGATTAACCCACAACTGTCCAGACGTCACCCCACGTCTTGTCCCTGGCCTCACAGACTGTTGCCAGTTGTCCCATTAGGATTATATTAAAAATAATAATAATAATAATAATAATAATAATAAAGACTGTTTGCCCTTTGTTTTCATATTGCAAAGGCAGTAACATAAGAAGTATGAAACACAACTCTGTGTGTGTGTGTGTGTGTGTGCTAAAGTCAGCACTTCACTTATATATGTATGTATTTATTTTAATTAAATACAAAAATCCAAATGTCTTTTAATCTTGGATTGACATACAAGAGCATCCTCGAGGTTTAGTGCTGTTGAATTATGTTGAACCTAACACAACCTGTCTATAAGTTTAAATTTAAACCATTGTTGAGGGTCAAAGTTGAACAAGTTCAAAATGCGTATAAATCAGTCATTTTAGGAAAGACAATTCCCAGATGTCCCCTAAACGCCTCGCATGTAAACTATCGGTAGACGCTACAATTCACAGATGTCGCCTAAATGTCTCACGTAGACGCTAGCTACAGCACACATCATCAGGGGCCCCACTGAGGGGGGTTTGGGGCAGCAACAGTGTCACAGAGAGATTGAATGGGGTTTATAGTTGTGCCAGTATGAGGGGTCATTAGGGGCCCATTTTCCCCATGGGGGCCCTGAGCATTTGCCTGGTTTGTCTCTCCTGACGGTGCAACTCTGGTCACAAATTATAAAGTTTTATGGAACGTTTTATCTCCACCTGACACCGAACCAAACTCAAAGAGGACACGCAGCTTTTTATCCCGTTAGAGTTCCTTTATTCAGCAGCTTTATCAATCAGACACGGTTGCTAAGAGATTCATGACGCAACCACAAAAAGCCTGTAAACCCAGCAACCATCTAACTCTTTCTTTACTTCCTGTCCCGTCCTGTCCCCCCCCCCCCCCAGGTGTCCTACGTAAAAGCCATCGACATCTGGATGGCCGTGTGTCTGCTGTTCGTGTTCTCCGCCCTGCTGGAATACGCCGCCGTCAACTTCATCGCCCGCCAGCACAAGGAGCTGCTGCGCTTCAGACGGAGGCGACGACACATGAAGGTGAAGACACGCTCACATCTGTGACATCAGCAAACATTTACATCCACATTTACATTCGTTTTGTTGTTTTGTTTGTTTTATTATCTTTCCACCAGTTGTGTGTTTCGTGCAGTGCATCAACAGAGAGATCAGTTCACTTAAACAGCTGATGACACAGAATAAAACCAGCTTTTTGTTGCTTTTTTAAAGAATAATACACAACTTAACAGGACAAACTGATAAACAATATTTTTGAATCAAACTCTGATCCATAATCCTCCATATCTGCCCTTTGCCTTCTGTCCTTCTGGCTGCTGGATGGACGTCAGCATCTTTAAGACGAGCTCTGTTTTCCAATGGTCACACACAAGCTCTACATTTTTTGCCCAGACTTTGGCGTTGTTGTCCGTAATCAGTCAAACAGAGAAGAGAAAACAAATATTTTAAACCTACAAATGTGTTGTTCTTAAAGGATGAAGAGTGGCGTCTCATCTGCCGCTGGGCACAGACTCCAGCTTTTTAGCAGGAAAAAAAAAAAACCATCTCAGGTTGTCCTCTGGTGGTTGTTGTTGTTGTTGTTGTTGTTGTTGTTGTTGTTGTTGTTGTTGTTGTTGTGCACGAGAAAAACACCAGAACGCAGTTAAACTCCCTTAAAAACCCCCCCCAGCTCTGCTCCCCCAGTCCTCGCGGCATCCTGAAAAATTCACTCCATGTTTGATGTTAGCTTTTGTGCGGCGCTCATCACCCGGCAGAAACAGGGGGGCATCAATGTTTCATGGGCGGAGCGTTGAGCATGATTAAAGGCTGAGCTGCAGGGCAAACAGAGACCAGGCTCATAATGGATTCACGACGCAGAAGACGACAAAAAGAAAGAGAGGGGGAACTTTTCCTCCTCAGAAACTTTTGTTTGTGAAAATGCATCATTTACGAGGAAGCAACACGATGTTTGTTTTTCGTTTTCGGTTGGATGTGTAACGGTGTGAGAAAGTGTGTGTCCTGACTGAATCCTGCTTTTAATGCACTTTCAGCCTTTTATTTTTGATTATACATTATAATCAACATCCTGCCAAAAGCCAACTGTCAGACTTTTCACTGAGGCACTTTAGAAAACAGCGGCTCTCACCACAAAGTCCATTTAGTGGATTTGGAGCTTTCAGTTACAACACATTACCCTCATCAGCGGATGGAGTTTGACCAGTTTCACAGGAGAGAGTATAGATCCTCCAATACAAGTGGAAGTGGTTCAGTCAGATTGAGTCTTAAAGTACTTGATTTTAAAAATAAATTATTATTTACTTTATATTTATTCTCCTGTGAGGAACGCAGTGTATGATCTATCACGTTTTTCAAAATAAAAGGAAATTCATTCCCTGACTAAAAGCTCTGCTTCAAAGTAAGAGTACTTCATAGAAATGTCGTGGAGTCAAAAGGACGTTTGTCTTTAAAGTGTAGTGGATAAAAATAAATAAATAAAACTCAAGTAAAGTACATACTGGAAAATGTACTGAACTGCAGCTCAACTAAATGGAATTTATTACAACAATTTTAATTGAAATCACCAATTTTAATGGAAATGTTCAAATCAAAGAAAGTCTTCTCATGAATGTTGGCTAAATTTGATCTTGGAAACAGAAAACAGATCGTGAAATATGATCGAAAGCTCCAGAACAGCCACTAAAGGGACCTTGTGGTGAGATTGTTGTCTCAACGATCAAGACTGAACTTTGAATCTCAGGTTTTAAGTCGACATGGAGGTAAAATGTACATTGTTAATATTTAAAACGTCTCAGAATTATTTTTTAATATCTGTAATTGTGTGTGTGTGTGTGTGTGTGTGTGTGTGTGTGTGTGTGTGTGTGTGTGTGTGTGTGTGCTGGTTGATTTGCTCCTGCAGCATTTTAACAGTAATCACATCGACTTCATTCATCTCTTTTAGTTTGGACGTCCCTGTGAACTCAAAAACAAACATATCTTCCTCAAAACCACCTTAAATATTTCATTAACTGTCTCCGAGTGCACGAGGATGACGTTGGCTAAAATGAAGATGAAGTGGAGACCTGAAAATATGTCACTTTTATTTAATTTCTCGAACCTGCTTTGGATATATTTAGTAAAGCCTGACACTGTCATTTTTTCCCCGGAGGACTGTTGAGATGTATCAGGGGGGGTTTTTTCTTTTTCTGTATTTGAAGCATTTAATCAATCAGCTCTTTATGTGCGGGTGTGTTCATCAGTCAGGAGTAAAGCCGTCAGGCCTGTGGGGAAAACTGAGGCGCTGCTTGATTGTGAAACTGGTGGTTTGTGTTTCTGTGGGTGGAGGGAAAGAAAACGCAAACCCCCACAAGAAATGCAGGAAGAGTCTGCAGTGAACAATCTGTACAGTGTTGAATGTGTGTGTGTGTGTGTGTGTGTGTGTGTGTGTGTCTGTGTGGGAGATTGTATCTATACACCCGGTGAACATGCATGCGTGCATCCGCGAGTGCTGTCGTGCGTGTTGGTGTTGCAGGACATGTGTATCGTGCCTGCCGTGACTACAGCTGCTTGATTGAGTTTGACACGTTTTAGAGTGTGTGAGCGTGTCCGCGTGTTTCTGTATTTATGAGGACCTCGTGTCCTCACAAGGCCGGTGAGACGACACAGGTGCTGCCGTGTGAGGACATCGCGCCAGGAATCAGTTTAATTGAGTTCAATTTAAGTTTAATTTAAGTTTCGGTTGAAAGATGGAGTCAGCTACAAGTTTTCATCATCATTATTATTAGTTGTTATTATTATTATTATTATTATTATTGTTGGGATGACTGTTTTCCTTTAGATAAATTTTTTTACTCAATCATTAAAAAGTCTATAAAATGTCAGAAAATAGCAAAAAAAATGTATATTCCAATTTCCAGAGGCGTCTTTAAATTACTTGTGTTCTCTGACCATCAGTTAAAAACCCCCAAAATATTCCAGCTGTGATGTAGAAAGAAAAAAAAGGGTAGAAAATGTGTATTTTTGTTGCTCGATTATAAAAATGTATCGATAATAAAATCAGGCAAAAATCATTGTGAATTGCTAATGATGATAAAATGATAAAATAGCACATGTATCACTGCTGTGTATTGACCTGAGTTCATTGATTAGATTACTGGGCAAAGATTATTTAAAACTAAAAAAAAGTGGCAAAAATAAATATTTTTTCTGGAGTTTTTGGTTTGGAAGATTTAGGACGACAAAAAATGTAGGAATTTCAGATTCCTTTGGATTTTTCTAATCAGCACTGATTTAAACTTCAGAGCATCTTAAAACTGCGTTCAGGCAGTTTTCTCAGTCTAGTTCAGCTAGAACCTTTGGTTTTCAACCTTTTTGGCCTTTGACCCTTTGACAGGTTTTATACCTTTTGTAATTTATAATCAGCTCAACCAAACACTGATGTTAAAACAGTCTGAGAGTCCTGAAGAAGGACGACTTGTTCGTATCACATGACCTTCACTGAAGCTGATCGAAAGCTCCGGAACAGCTTTGACCTTGAGGTGAGATTGTTTATTCTCAGGTGAAAGAATTAAGGGTGAAGCTCAAGCCGACAGGGACAGGTAATCCTTACAGTGTAAAGTGAGAGAGTTCATTACGACAGGCCAGACTCCATCTGCTGATGACGATCGCGTTATTGATCGTTAAATATTCTGTTCAGATCAGAACCTTCGGTCTGTGAACGGGCCTGAGCTGCCACATCAACCTCAGTCGATAAAGCGTAGTATGGAAGAGCAGAGAGGGAGCTGAGGGCGGTCGATGGAAAAAATATATAAAAATAAAATAAAAAAACTATAAATCCTAAATCCCATTGTTGTAATCCCCAATCCCCTGAGCTGCGATGGTAGGTGAAGAGGTAGATTAGTGGTCCGGCTGCCGCTGCACTTTCAGGTGAATCAGACACAAACGCAGACCTCGCTCTCTCCGGTTGTATGCCTTCCTCTATGTCTCTCGACCCTCTCTCAGCTCGAGAGCAGGAAGAGAGAGAGAGAGAGAGAGAGAGAGCGAGCTAGAGGACCGCGGGCTCAGGATTGACCCACATCTGGCACACTGAACCTTTTGCATATTTTCTTTTTTTCTCTCTGTTACACAGTTTATTTCTGCTCGTATGATGAGAGCAGGAGGTGAATTTAGGCCGTCGGTGTGTTACGTCATTCGAGTTTTGTTAATGAAGGAGCTCGTCTGTTCAGTTGAGGTCAACGTTCTGACTTTAAAGCTGACGCCGTTTTTTTAATTTTTCCTTATGAATGAAATCCTTATCGATGTTTTTTTCACCCCACGCCGCTAATTCAGGTTCTCAGGTTGTTACGTAATGCGATTTGTTGTTTTTTTTTTGACAGTGAGGTTTTTCGGTGTCGTGTTGCGTAGCAGAAGCCGAATATAGCACAAAAACTGAGCTGTGTTTCATTTCACTTCATGTATTCTGCTCATGACATGTGTCAGATTCTGTCTGGAGGTGAATTCTGGCGACTGCGGAGTCTATTTTTCACACTGTGTGATTTATTCATCAGGGATTTTCTACCCGTAACACGTAGCGGAAAAAGCGAACGTATGTGAACACACACTTAACCAGTTACTTCTGCCTTTTCACACCGAAGACGGCGATGTTCCTGAAAGTGGAAACGTCACCTTAGATTGGATGAAAAATTTAATGGAAACGGATGAAGTGCTTTGCAGCAGAGAACCAGATAGAGGGGGGGGGGGGTCAAGTGTCGTGAAAGTAATCAAACAGATAATTGTTGTGTAAAAGTGACAATAATTCACACAAAATAATACACCAAGTGTTATTTATTATTCCAGTCTGCGTAGAAATTCTCATTCTCATTTTTTTTTTCTTTAATTTGATTTAAAACCAAATGGAAAGTGGCGCTTTATGGTTTCTCTTCTGATTGGCCGACTGTTTCCTGAGCGATCCAATAAAAATATAACAGATTTCAGGTAAAAACACTCAGAGAAACCAAATCCTGCAAGGTTTGGATGGTGGGTCCAGGTGGGCGGGGCTTGGTGACTGCTTTGTTGTGACATCACAAAGTTCCAGAAGTCCTGACGGCTGGTTTTAAGGCTCAGTTTCTGAATACAGGCTGTGTGCATTTCTCTGTGGACTGAGGCTTTGATACTTTCACAGTATTAATATAGAAGCTAGAGCTGATCTATAATCACACTACACATGGACAGAGACCTTCAGACTATATGGGACCTTTAATTACTTAATTCACTATTGGGAAGTTATAAAATACATAATATTCTTTAATCTCATCAAGTTTTTGTGTTTAAAAAAATCTTAATTAGAAAAATAACTGTTAATTTCAGCCATAAAATAAATGACTGAGTAAAAAACAAAATATTTCCCTTTTGAAAAGTCGTGAATCAAGAATAAAACGGAGTACAAGTACCTCAGAACTGTACAAAAGTGCTGCACTTGAATATAGTTGTGGTGCACTAGCGACCTCACCTCATCACAGCTGCGCACATTAAGCAGCTTTTCTGTTTTGAAGAACAAACCTCTGCAAAACTACAAGGACTTCTGAGGACACTAAGAAAACACAGAGTGGAATTTCAGGTATTTGCATTTGAAATAGGATTTTGCCAAGAGGCTTGCATAATGTGATCCAAATGGAGGAATCATTCAAAGTGTTCGGTCCATTCAAACAGTTCGGTTTGAAGTTCAGCTCCTCGGGTCTTTTGACTTTTTATTTCAAGCACAATTAAAAAAAAAAAAAAAAAACGAAGACTAAAATTCATTATTTAAAGTATGAGTTCCCCCCCCAATAAGATCATCCTCGTTAATCCCAACTGCTCTGCTGTGAAATAAATCCAGCAATGGTGAAGCCACACTGACACGCAGAGAGCGAGAGAGAGAGAGCGAGAGAGAGAGAGCGAGAGAGAGAGAGAGAGAGAGGCAGTCCTTAGGCGTCACGCATTCTTAATTAACCTCTCTGGCCAGTCTTTTCTAATGTGAATCTAATGTGATCCACAGCCCTCCATTACGGCTCTGAGAGGGCTATCAGTCAGGCCTCAGCTCGCTGCAGAGAGACTGTCACTGCTGGCCTCCAGCACGGATAAACCGGGGAACCAGCATTCACTGCTTGTCCAAAAAACAAAGGGAAAAGGAGGAGAGGGAGGAGAGTGAGGCTGTGCTGGAACCTGATAAAAAAAGAGGAACAGTCCAAGCTACGGTAGATTCAAGGAGAAGCTTTCAGGAACAGGAGTCTCAGCCGCGCTTAGCAAGTGACCTTTCATCCGAGAGAGGTGGATAATAGGTGTGTGAGTCCGCTCAGTAGAGGCGAGTCTTCAGGACGTTTCTTTAAAGACAGAGAAGGATTCAAGTTTTTGGGTTTTTTTTTTTTTTGCCATAACCGATATTTGTGTCCGATTTTCCTGAAGAAGTCATTTTGACTGTGTAGAAAGTGTCACAGCCCGACTCTGAGGCCGCGACGAACGGAGGGAAATACACACACGTTAGCTTGACATGAATAAATCATATTAATTTACATAAAAGGAAACAAAACATATCAATTAAATGTATGAAACGGGTAGTCAGTCAGTCAGTTGGTGATGTTGGTGAGCAGGTGTGTTAAAAGTGCAACCAAGGGGGAGATGCAGCGATGCAGTGAGAGGGAGACAATGGGGATGGATGGTCTGAAATGCATGCTGGGTAGACTGGATGCCAACTCCGCCTACCAGGACCTGAAGGGAGACAGAACAGAAGCAACAACCAAGGACAAAACAACCCTAGAGGCCATGGCCGAGCCAGAGGGCCGTCACAAAAGCAAAGAATATTTTTTTGATCCAAACCACCTCTCTGATACGCAGGAAAAGACGCCATTTTAAAATCATTGGCACTGAAATTTAAGAAAATGATGTGACGCAGGGTTTTGCAGATTTGCCAAATATCAATATTCTTCTGTGGCGATAGATTTTTTAAATTGAAAATCCACTTAACAGTGGATGGAAACCTCAATTCTTAGTGTTAAATTCTTAGTTAGCATGAAGGTTCGACTTGGCAACCTCAACCTTGGCACCAAGGATGTGACTGATCCGGGTGATCATTGTTCTAGCAGCTACAGTGTGAAGATGCATATTATTATTAGAACAAACTGATTCTCTAACTCGCTCAGGATCCTCACCTTGGTCCCCTTTGGTTTGTTGCACTGATGAATGCATGAAAAGTGTGTCAGGAGTGTGTTTGATTACAGCAGTAATTCCCCTGATTTCCTGCTTCGTGCCACTGCAAATGCCCCAGTGACACCCTTCAGTGAGATTATGTTAAGTCTTATTATGGAACAATTAGCCACCCGTGTGAGCGCCGCCTGGAAAGTTTTCCTCTGCAAGGAAAGAAAACACAAACCAAACAATCCGTGTCAGCATTTAGCACGGACGCTGTGTGCAGTGTTTTATGGGAACTACCAGCTCGGTTAGCACACGTAATTCTGTTAAGACGTATTGGATTAGAAGAATATTCCCCCGGAGGGATTTGCTTTCTGTAATTATGGCTACACGGTCACAGTGATGTACAGTGGGAAGTCTCTGTAATCTGAGTGAAGTATGGCCTCGGGGGTTTTAATGGCTCTTTTCTGCAACTGTTAACATTTGTGCCGTTTTCTGAAACAGCGAGAGCTCGAGCAGCGTGTACCGTGAGACTGAAGGGGATTGCTTCTGTGATTTCTGGAAGCAACAGTCCAGCTTTTCAGGGACTTGTGAGCACAGTCACGGCGTCTGATCAATCGGGTTGTGTGGGTGGAACTGTCTGATATGTACCTCAGAATTAAAGCGGTACTCCACTACACTACCATCCCTTCTCCGGCATGAATACAGTGCCGTGCTCCGGCCCGTCTTTCGGCCGGTCGTTGCAGTGCACGTAGCTGCAGCTGCAGCAGCAGCAGCAGCAGTTGGAGTCCCAGTTGTGCTGATTTCTGTGGTTTCTACCCTGGTGCTTTATTGATTCGTTAGTGACACTGATAGTCCAGAGAGAGCGAGACAGAGAGAGGAAGAGTGAGTGCAATCGGACTGAGGCTACCTGCTTCAGAGGTCTGTCTAATTAGAAAGACGGAGCGAGATGGCATTAAATAGACAGATACCGCAGCCCTGAGAGAGGGGAGAGAGCCGGAGAGAGACTCCTCCGAGCGTCGAGGCGGAGCGACAGCCCCCCCTGCTGGGGGGCCGGTGCAACTGCAGGAGGATCAGATCAATAGCGCCACTCATCCTTGAAGGATAGGCCCGCCTGGCAGCAGCTCGCTTGTTTAACACAGACAAGCTCTCCAGACTGAGAAAGAAAGAGCCCCTTTAGAAATCAAAGGGAAGTCGAACATTACTGCCTCTCACCTCCATTTCAATCAGGACGGTCTTCAGAGCGTCTTCACAGCCGTCTCTCAAGTTCAGGACACAGAATGCAAATTAGTATTTTTAGATGAAGACAGGCTTTTATTAACATAAATAATTTGTGAGGAATAATCCAGTGTGGAGCAGCTACGACCGCGGCTGTCATCAAAAAATAACTGGCCTACTTTACAAATCCCAGATACCATCCGGTATCATAGTAAAAAAAAAAAAAAAAGTACATACATTAAACCATGTTTCATTCAGCCGGAGGCAGAGCGCTGCTAACGCTGACGACTGTTCACCTCAGCGGCACGAGGGGAAGAGACGGGAGCGACCGCCGAGCTTCCTCCCCTGCAGCTGGCTCCGTCTTTGTCTCACTCAGCCATCTGGGAAAAGAGATGTACATTTAGAGAAGTAGCCTAAGGAACGTGACCCCCCCCACCCCACCACCCACCCCCTCCATCACCCACTCTCATCTACTGCAGACGCCATCCCGCTGTTTAACAATGACGGAGCCTTATTAGGGAAACAGACTTTCTGATTGATCAGCTATAATCAGCTCATTAGCCGTGATTAGGCGTTTTTCGGCGGGGGGGGGGGGGGGGGGGGGCTCTACATGCTGTTTTGCTCTAAATGCCTTGATCTCACAGGCTGTTTGGCAGCTTTGAGAACAAAGGCAGATAAGAGAGCGCGGGGGATTAAGAGGCCTGAAGAAGCACGGGGAGAGTGATCAGCGATCTCCACAGGCCTGAACTCCGCCTCCTGATTGACAGGTCCACACTTTCACTGTTCCCTGATCAGATGGAGAGGCGCTTAACTGAAAGCATTTACTGCATTTGCTTTTGCGTTTGACGCATATGTCCAGATTATAATTCACTGTAACCGAATTACTGTCTTACTTTGCAAATTTTTCTGCTGATAGTCAGAGTAATGTGGCTCCCCGCCGGCTGAAGACAGCGCTTTAACCTCCCGCCCTTCTTATGCTCTTAAAAGCCACTGGATTAGTGGAAACATGAATTTTCATCAGGTTCCGTGTTTTTACAAGACTAAAACGTTGACCTGTTGGACACAAGGCCATCTGCGATACCTAAAACATCAAACCTGAGCTGATTTTTACCTAAATATTCTGTGCAGATATGAAAACAGACAGATAACTGTGTTACACTATGCAAATGCAATGGACTTTTTTGTGCGAGTTGCATCTTTTAAAATAAATTTCAAATCAATAAGTTGGTGCAGGTTGCATGTTGTGGTCTTAAAAAATAAATCAGAGATAATACATGGCCTCAGGTTTATTAATGCAAGGATTCATGTATAATTCAACACACTGCTCTACATGCAATCAGAACCAGGACGTGAGTAATGGCGCTAATGATATATATGTAAGTTTCATGTTGCTTTTAGTCGGTGAAAGGCAAAAATTAACCCGACATTAAGCCGGCGTGAACCCGAAACTGACATTAAAATTCAAATGTCAGATTTAACGCACGAAGCTAAAGGTGTTGTGTCTGCCCTCGAATGTTATTCAGATCAAACGCAGAAGCTGTAACGAGAAAGAGGGGAGAGAAAAGAGCGATGCAGCAGATCATGTGGATAATCATTCCAGGTCAGCGGCTTGATGAGCGAGAGACATTAACACACCATGCTTTAATGCAACCAGGGACTCCAGTGGAAACAAATGGAGGAGGGAGAGAAGAACAGGGGCGGATCGCTGGATGGAGAATCAAAAACGTTGTTGCCAGATAATTTGATAAAGAATCTGGGAAGTTTATAGATGAAAAAGCTCTAATGATAAATAATGTAGCTACAACATCTAAACTCCTAGTTAATGACAGCGTAAACTGTCACGTCATGAGAGTGATGCTGACACCAGGTTGCTCCTGTCTTTCATGGTTTTATTGACCTTTGTCACAGTAATTGAACTTTACACAAAAATGTGTGACTTTTAATAACAAATTGTCCCCTAAACACCTCACGTGCAGGCTACTGGTAGATACTAGAATTTACAGATATCCCATAAACGCCTCACATACAGACTATTGATAGACACTACAATTTAAAGATGTCCCCTAAACACCTCACATGTAGACTATTAGTAGTTACTAGGAATGTACAGATGTCCCATGAACCCCTCATATACAGACTATTAGTAGACACTCTTATTTACAGATGTCCCCTAAACACCTCACATACAGACTATTAGTAGACGCTGTTATTTACAGATGTCCCCTAAACACCTCACGTACAGACTATTGATAGACACTCTCATTTACAGATTCTCCCTAAACGCCTCACATGTAGACTATCTTAAGATTCTGGAATTTACAGATGCTCCCTAAACGCCTCATATGCAGGCAGTCACAGGAGACGTGGGCTGAATGCAGAATCTAACCACAGGTGGTAACTGGAGATGGATTCTCAGGTGTGAAGTTCGTCCAATCCGACTTTAAATCACAGATTAGAAGAAAATGAACGTCAACACACGGAGCCACAAGCAGCTCCATCCAAAAACAAGAGTCTGTCTTTAAACATCTTTACATGTAGAAGTGCAGAACTGAAGTAAACTCAGGTCTACTTGTACATTCCTCTCAGCTGCACTGAATCCACTCACCACCGACATATTGATAGTGAAACATCTTAAAAAGCCTCAAATGGCCTGAATCGAAGAGAGAGGCAGAGGGGAGAAAGGAGGGGGGGAGGGGGGGGAGGCCGGCTCGAGATGAATCCACCAGAAAATGGATCAGCAAAGGCAAATTTATAATATATTTCCTTCCCCAGTGCGAGGCTGGAATTGCTTCTGGGGGGAAATCATAAAGCGGAACGCAAGCCAAGGAATTCCTCCTCCGGCCTGTTCCAGGAGAGACTGATGCCGCCGTTAGTTGGGGCTGACACCTTTCCGGATCGTGTTTTTATGTAAATGCGGGGTCTCTAAAACAAGTATCCAAGGGTAATATTTGCAGAGGAGATGGCGGAGGATAGCGCGCCTGGCGCAGTTTGCTTCCTGCTTCCCGCTAATCTGCTCGATTAATCACATCAACAGAGGCAAAGATATAAACGCTTCAATCGAGAGAGGAGAGCATGATGGATGAGCGAGCTAAGAGGTCCTCCTGCTCCTTTCTTTTTCCCTCTTCTCATTCCGTCTACTTCTCCTCCCTCCATCGCTCCGGCTCCTCTTTGCAGATGATTTCTCTCAACCTCTCCGTCTTCTTCTCTCTCAGCTTGACTTCCTGTCTCTTTCCATTTCTCCATCCATTCTCTCAGCTCTCTTTCATCCTATTCCTCTCTCGTTCTGTTAATCTGTTTTCCTCTCTCTTCACCTTTTCCTCTTCTTCTTTTTCACTTCCCTCCCCTCCATCGGTGCTTCGGCTAAAGGCCCCTTGTACACAGAGAGCATCATGAATAGAAACTTGTGCCCTCACCGTAAAGGAGTCTGGAAGACTTGCTCAGGTAGATGGACCGTGTCAGTGGACAGGAGACATCCTCAATCAGTCTGCTCTTCACCAGCCACATTTCCAAGATGGTTCAGAGCTGTTTCACATTTCACAAGCTCATGGTTGTAGTCGCCACACCACCTCATCTTTATTCTCTAAGTGTATATTAGCAGAGAAGAAGAAGCTGCATAAAGAGACAAAAATGTGGTTAGAAGCAGTTCATCTCTGCAGCCACAACAGCGACGCTGCTGCATTCAGGGAACACTGGGGATCACAGTTTTTCTTCATTTAGACTCCTTGATGTCACAGGTTGAGAGCTGGTGCAGCCCTTTTGTGTAAAGTGCCAGCATCAGTGTGGTTTTGATGGGCTTTATGAAAGGTGGCGTTACCACGGACTGTAAATAAAGATGGACGTAGCCTCTGTGACGTCAACCACAGGTCTCTGAAGCTCAGAGTGAGCTGCTCCACCATCGCCATCTTGGACTCCACATCCTAATTCCCAGCTAATTAAAAAATGGGCATAGAGGAGGGGCTTATGTGGAGCTAAGACTTCGGTGCATGTCGGTTTGTGGCAAGCATACGCTCACCTCACCTGTCACTGAAAGAGGCCACGCCCTCAATCCTCAATAACTTTACTAATAACTTTAATCCTTAACAAAATGTAAACAGGTGAGTTTTATAAACAGGTGTCATGAAGGAGGAAATTAGCTCTAGAGACCAAAACATTTCTGCTGTAAAGTTTTAACATCGGAGTCTAACGAGAGTGACTCATTGTTGGAGCCGGACTCTAGTGGTCGTTGGAGGAACTGCAGTTTTCAGCCCCGGAGGTTGACGCTCGGGCGTTACCTGTTGTGATTGGCTGAAGCTTGTGAATCTTGGGAGCGATTCGTGACGTTCGATGCTGCGGTGTGATGTTTTTTTAGGAGAGAACGACGAGAGGGAAGAAGGACAGGTTTCATTCCTCCCACTGTTTCTCTCTCCTCCGTCCCTCCATCCATCCATGGACTGTACAAGCTGCTCCTTGCTGTGCTGATGGAGGAATTTTCTAATTAAGCGTGAATGTAACAAATGTCCAGGGGTTCAGGTTTCAGTCAGGGGGGTCTTCTGACATCAACAGTGTGTCTTTCTTCTTTTTTTCTTTTTCCCTGATCGGTGTCTACAGGCTGCAGGGCTTTTCCTTTCTCCCTCTTTCGTCTCCTCATCACGTCTCCTCCTCCTCCTCCTCCTCCTCCTCCTCCTCGTTCCTCCATTGTCCTCCTCATTGCGCCTCCTCCTCACGTCCCTCCACCCTCCACATTAATCACATGGCAGAGAGAATAAAGCAGAGCATCTGTAATAGTTTAGCAGCGTCACTGAAGGACAGGCAGAGGTCGGCTAGCATCGCGGCTAATGTGTAGACACCCGGTGTGTGTGTGTGTGTGTGTGTGTACATGTATTAACGGTAATAAATGGGTTGGTGTGGGCGCAAGGACAGAACGGGGACATGGGGCGCTAAAAATGGATCGTTACACTGTGGTCTAACACACACACACACATACATACATGCACATACCTATGGATACACATTGACATACATGCATTCACACACACACACACACACACACACTCAGTAAGGTAAGAGATGTACGTCCTGTTGCAGCTTTTGTCCCATTTAATCTGATTTTAAAGGCATTTTATCCACTTTTCTGCCATTTTATTGATGGATATTGGTGATTATTGGCTAACTGACCGTCTCCTCCTGCTGCTGGAAACTGGAGGCTGGTCTAACAGAAGAGAGTTGAGCCGCCGTCTCTTTTCTTTTCTTTTTTTCCAGGCTGGTTGATTTGTTTTTGCTGCAGTGGTTTTGCGTCAGTCGTTAAGTTCTCCTGCTGCCAACACTTCCTCCTGCTCCAGGCTGCATTCCTGCTTGTTTTCTGATCACAAAATGCTCCTTTTCTTCCTTACCCAGAATGCACTGGGAAGATGTCCTGCTGATAGGCTGCCACACAGTCTCCCAGAGGGAACACAAGTCGCATTCATGCATGAATTTTTTTTTGACATCCTCTTTTATCAAAAATGTGAATCCAAACAAAGACGACTCCTAATCATCGCAGGGCTTTTTGTCTGCTCCTCTTTAATTTCATGGCTGATTTTTTAACTTTGAAGGGCACTTTGGAGCACCTGTTATTTTCCTAGTTTTACACACACACACACACACACACACACACACACACACACACACACTCTCAGCACCATTGCAGTGTTTGTGTGCGAGTCTCTGAACCAGATAAGGAAGTCATTGTGTCTTCTGTAATGAAAAGGCAGGGTGACGGAGCAGATAGGATTTTCAATATCTCACCATGCACACGCCATAACCTTGAGGTACAGCGCGTGTCAATCAATCCAATCCATTACGCAGGGAAGATACCGACCTGGTCTCAGTGGTGGATGTAGTGTGATCGATGATGAGCTCGTAATGCATGAATCCACTATTTGAGTTCTGCAGATACATGAGACATGGAGACTGTAAACCGCCTGCAGGTGCCAGCGAGAGGTTGTCCGGACAAAGAGCAGATGAATCACTGGGTTTCAGAGGCCACATCTTTCAATATGCGTCCTTCATTTCCTGGATCCAACAGGTGGATCCTTCCTATCCCGAGCTGCATTGCGCACCGCTAATGAAAATAACAGTGCGGCTAACAGCACTGACAGAGAGCCTGAGGATTACACTTTTAGATCGAAGTATTGGGTTTCAGCTCAGATCAACAGCTAATGTTGGTTTTAACAGAGCGGGCAGAGCTGGCAGAACCGTCTCATATCAATCTCTTTCATTCCTCTACCGAATCCTATAGATCACAGCAGAGTGATCTTTCGTTACACGAGGACCGATCCATAGATTGTTATTCATCCGAACAATCGATCGGCCACAACTGACCATTGGAAAACGGAGCTTTTCTGTTTGAACAGCAGGACAATCGATGTGTATGTGCTGGTGCGACTCTGTAAATGTCAGAACAGAGCTGCCTTTTAGTTTCTGTGTGTTTCTTCTCTGAATGAAGAGAAACGATCAGAACAGATTCTGAAGGATCTTTCTTTCACTCACGTTTTTAACCTTTAGACACTTTCTTTATGTAAAGATCCATGATCTTCTCAGCAATAATAACTCTGAATGAAACAGATCCAAGCAGGAGCAGCTGCGTTTTAATGACGTTTTAAAATAATCTGTTGCACTTTATATCAGATCTGGTTTAGTTCCCACTTTCCCACAGATCCAAATGTGTTTTATTTATAATTGTAGATGAATGAAGATATTCTGACTTAACAAGCACTTAACACCTCAGAACAATTTCCTGAACAAACCGCGGTGACTCCTGGACTTACTGGTGACCGCCAGGATACATGTGGATACGACGGTGTTGAAAATGCTGGTCGGAAATTAGACTCTCAATAAGACAATAAGCAAATCAGATGATTGATTGAAATTCAAGAGAAGAGCTTTTCATTTAAAGGAATCCAAACGAATCCCTAAAGAGAAAGGTGCAGTCATGTAACGAAATGTGTTTTCATCTTCACTTCACAGACTCACTGTCATCAGTCCTGTTTGTTATTCATGTCTAATTAACTCAACTGAACTTGACCTGACCTCTAACACACACACACACACACACACAAACCTTCAACACCTGCCTGTTCTTACCTGCAACACTCTCACACTTACATTCACACACACATATCCACACACACCTCCAACAGTAACGTCTTTCTCTGGTTCCTAACAGCCTGAGTCTTGGCCTGTGTTGCAGGAGGATGAGACGGGCGAGGGGCGCTTCAGCTTCCCCGGCTACGGCATGGGCCCCGCCTGCCTGCAGGCCAAGGACGGCATGGCCATCAAGGGCAACAACAACAACGCCCCGGCCTCGGCCGCGCCCGAGAAGAGCATTGAGGAGATGAAGAAGCTGTTCATTAGCCGGGCCAAGCGCATCGACACGGTGTCCCGCGTGGCCTTCCCGCTCGTCTTCCTAATTTTTAACATTTTCTACTGGATCACTTACAAGATCATCCGCAGCGAGGACATCCACAAGCAGTAGTCGAGAGGCGGGAGGAGGAGGAGGAGGAGGAGGGTGAAAACGGTGCGAAGAGGAAGAGCGCAGAGAAACAGAACGAGAGAAGGAAACAGAGAGAGAGATGACTTCAATAGGAGATACCATGGCCCCTTTTTTCACGCCAACCACGCCTCCTTTCCTTGTCCTCTTCCTTCAACCGCTTCCTCTTTTGGTGGAGGATGAGATGCTATTTGTGGCGATCACCACCCTCAACCCTTCCTGACTCCTACTACACATTATTTCAGATATTTATTGCTTTTCTTTTCCCCTTTATTCTCCTCTCTCCCACCCCGAACCCCAGCCCCGTTCCCGTCTCTTTACACCTCCTGAATAATCCGGACCAGTGCAATAGCAATGCAGTAAAATGCATGATATATGAATGTGGCAATATATAAATGAAAAGATGAAAAATGAAAAAGTAAACACAGACTTTTGCGGGCGCACCCAACGAACTGTGTGGGAGTGGACGGACTGGAAGGAAAGGAGACGACGAGGGAGTCTTGTAAAACGTCTTGTATTTGATTTTAGGTTTTTCTTTTTGTGTGAAGACAGATATATAATTCTATATGAAAAAGTGATGTGGGGGATGGGGTGGGGGATGTGCGAGAAGCATACAGCAGTGTAATATACTCATATATCTATCATAAATGGAATAAAAATATGAACCTTATCTCCAAAAGGCGGGCGTCTGGAAATGAGGGTTTTTTCACCCCAAAAAAAAAAAAAAGGAAGGAAGGGGGGATCGGTGCTTCCATTAATTAAAGCGATGCAAGGATCACGCGTTCTATATATCTAGATTTGCTTCAAATGTGTATTGCGAGCACTCGTCAATGCTTGTCCCCCCCCCCCCTCCCCGCCGCCAACACCACGAAACCTTGAACTGCAGAGACACTTGAGGTTCGCTGCTGCTGCTGTCAATCACACGACTGGACAAAAAAAATAAAACATAAGAATTTAAAAAATAAATAAATAATAAATGAATAAAAAAAACACTGGACAAGCAGTGCTGAAGATTATGAGACAAAATATCTCATTCATCTGTGGTCAACGTGTTCCTCTACCTGTCCTTCATTGATTTCATGTTGCATCTGTCGGTTTGTTTCTTAATTTATGTGCCAATGAAAACATGTCGCTCGTGGCCGTGCAACGCTCCGCACGCAGCTCCAACCTTTTCCTCAAGAGGAAGGTGGGCGGGTGGGGGGTGGGGGGGGTTTGACGTCAGTTGTTGCATCGATTGGCGCACCCCCACCTCTCACGCCTCACGTGCTTCTTCTGTGGTTTTTTTTTTTTTAATCCTTGAAATATTAGTTTGTTTTCATCAACTGCAGAAAGAAACAACTCGATCCTGGACAGAGCAAGAACGCAGATCCTCGTTTGCTTCCCTCGTTGTGTTCACTGGGACTGAAACATAGATATGTTTACATCTTATTAGTGCTTCCTTGCTTTGACCCCGCCTTAATGTGACACCCGACCCCTCCCGTCCCCCTGGTTTGAGAGGACATGTGTAGTAAACTGTACAGATTATAACACCTGTTATACCTTAATTAACTGTACTTCCATCTCATTCACATGCACCAACTGTAGCTGCGAGCTTCATGATGTGTGAAAAGCTACGGCATCATCCACTCACAGTGTTAACAACTGCTTTTATTTTGTCACAGCCATGTTGGACGGGATTTGATCATTCAGCAGGTCGGTTGGTTTCAAGTTTTGTTAGACTTTTTTATTTTGCAGGCTTCTTCTATGCAATGATCAGTATATGCAATTATGATTTTTTTTTTTTTTCTTCCTTTTTTAGCTCCTCCATCTCAAGAGCGCCACCTATCTGTGAGTTGTTTTCTGACTCATTCATCCCGCTGCTAAACTGCTAAACAAAGTCTTTCATACTTATCGGCAAATATTGAAGGAGCAGAGACGATTAAGTGATCAAACAAAGCCTGTCCGGGGCCTGCAGATGGCTGTATGGAAACATGTTTGACATTAGAAATGAGCAGGACGCTGACTGAGCCAAACCTCTGAGCCAGGCAGGACTTGGAAAGAAAGTGCAGAAACTTTAAAAGATAGACATCTTTTCTTTTCTCTCTCTCTCTCTGTTTCTGTATGAATGGTTGTTCCAGACTTTTCCTGTCATCTTGTCACATCTGCATCGTTTACTCAGAAACTCCCAAAGTGCTTCTTTACTTTACCAGATAGAAATTTACAGGAAGGTTTTAATGCAAAAGTGAAATTTCCAATTTTGTAGCAAAGCAAAATTTAAACTGAATAATTCATACTTAGTTTCATACTCAGATTAAGATTTATTGTATTCTTATTGCATTTTTGACTTTTGAATTTCTGCCCTAAAAAAGTGTGTCAGTGTGAGTGTTTCAGAGACTTGCAGTATTTTCCGCAATACCTTTTTTTTTTTTTTTTTTAGCAAACTGTTAAAAAAAAATTGCTTTGTGTGCTAGAGTTAGGCAGGAAGATAGATAGCATTCTGTGGTTAGCCTAGCTTAGCATGACTGGTTTTACATTTTGGTTGGTGTACTGATTACAATTTATTGAGATATAGCGTGTAAATTAGCGGGCTGCTTGTTTAGTTGTTGATAGTTATATAGAGCCAGGCTAACTGTTTCCCCCTGTTTCCAGTGTTTATGCTAAGCTAGGCTAATAAGTTCCAGCTTCAAACAAATATAAAAATGGTATCATCTCTTCTAACTATTCCATCACCACACATTGTTTCGTGAGGCATTCACTGTCTTGTCCTTGAAGAATCACCTCAGTCACACAGAGTCCAGAGTTTAAAAGAAAAAAACAATCGACTGGACTTTTATTGTGAAGGTTAAAATGTTTCACACATCAGCTGTAATGCTGGAGTGTCTCCTGGATGAGGACATTTAAAACATACTTGACTTCACAATAAGAGCACAGCGGTGTATTTCATTTCGACTTGTCATCCTTGAGCATCACGACATGTTTAAATCAGCTGTTGGTCACAACGAAAACAACATTTCACTGAAAACTTGTTCAAATGTTTAAGCCCCAGTCCAACTTGGTTTTGAAGCAAAACCAAAGATGTTTTTTTTTTTGTTTGTTTGTTTCTCGTATTTAAACGTAGTTGTCGGTGCTTTTTGCTGCTGCAGAGTATTGGGTTAGATTCACTTCAGATATACAAATATTATTATAATATATATAAAATATTTTGATATGTAACATTTCCCACTACATCCTTGTATTATTTAATTTTTTAAAGTTGTATATTTTTATTTGATCACCTACCTATTCCTTAAACCCCATCCCCTTTATACCTGCACCATTTTTACTTGTATGTTTTTCTTGATTTGTTTATTTATTTAAGCAGAGAACAATGAGATGTGTTATGTTTTTCATCTGATGGAACAGATAACTCTTGTTTAAATGAGAAGAGATCAATCTTACAGTGTGTCAACATGCATATAGGAGATTTTTTTTATTATTATTCCATTATATTTTAACAGTTTTTCATGAATTTAGTTATTTCAGAGTGTGTCAGACTGATCCGAAGGGCTATGCCACGCACATACATTCTTCTGTGGAAGTGCCATAGAATACGCCTCACCCCATAAACTATGCATTTTATCCAGTAAATTAATCCCAGATATAGTGATGTAAATCTTTTCAAGGCCATGATCACCAAGGACGCATTTTATTTTCATTAATTTGGTCACAGCAGGTGTAACACTGTCACGTAAACAGCTGGCATTTTGGATGTTAGCTTTTGACTTTGCATAAAAAAGGTTCAGAAAAAGAAGAAATTAGCAACTCCTGTTTGAAGCGTTAGAAGTTTCATGGAGGATGAGCGTCACCTTCAGCATCTACAAAGTTCCTTAGTTTTCCCAAAGAGCAGCTCGGAGGTTATGCTAAAATAAGCTTGCTAGCAGTTACAAAATGTGAGAGGAGCAACCATGGTAAGCTAGTCAAAAAGCTAGCGCGCATGCTATGCAGCTTGCAAAGAATTTGTGCTCAACTTGCAGATAGCATTTCTTTGTTGAGACAGATAACACCCTTGTTTTGTGGTCTTTCTTTTATGCAAGCACCATAGATACTCTTCCACCAATAAAAGACCTTTGTTTTCCCAAAAACGTAGCACAGAGCTAAAATTAGCTAGCTTGTAACGTTGACTTTTGTTTTGCATAACGTCGAGTGGGCATGGTATCCTAACAAACATGCTCTTTAGCTTGGTTGACAGGAAGATTGTGTGCAACTTTCAGATAGCATTTCTTTGTTGAGACAAGTTATACCCTCCAATCACCACAGATAAAGTTCCCACAATAAAAGCCTTTACTTCCCTTGCTAGCTCGCTAATAATGTTGACTTTTAATGCTTACCTATGTAGAAGCAATGTAGCAAAATATAAAAAGAGTAGGTTTGTTAGGCTGGTCAAAAAGCCAACACACATGCTATTTAGTGCTATTTAGCAGCACAGGTGAAGTTACAACAAAAGGCAAAGTGCAGCTCAACGCTAGCTTTAAAATTACCTTGCTAGTAACATTAACTCTTTTACTTATGTACGTAGAAGCAAGGTCGCAAAACAGATCAAAAATATTATTACTTAGCAAGCAATATACTATTTAGCTTCTGCTTTATGTAAAATACAAGGAGTTTTATTTAAATAGCACGTCACAAGTAAACAAAACGAGTCATTCTGCATGCATGATACTTGAATCTACAGAGTCCAAAAAGTCCCAAAAAGATGTTTTTTTTTAACAGAGATCCTTATGTTGTGTGTATAAGTAATAGATCTTTTACACACAATAAAATTAAAACAAAAACTGGAAAAAAAAAACAAAAAAACATTCTTACCAAGAGGCAGCTTTCATGAACGGAAGAGTTAGAGACAGTTGCCAAAATAAATGTTTGCTGAGCAAGAAATGGATATATATTTTGTTGGCTTTCAAATTGCAAATATAAACCAGAGCCATCTAGAGTTCCTTCAACACAATTACATATTAAAACAACAAAAAAAAAAAACAAACAAACAAAAATAAAAAAAGATATATCTCTTACTTTGTTTGTAGCGGTGCCTCCTCTCTGATCACGGCCTAAACCCGACTGGGAAACGTCAGCAGGCTCGGTCTAATTAGGATGACTAATTTTTCCCTCTGTGCCATAGACACTGCATCTGAAAAAGTCACTTCAGTCCATCAGCCTCTTTGCCAACAGCAGTCGTCCATTTTCTAAAGCGTTCATACATATCTTGTCGTGCCATACGGGGGGTTGAATATGCAACTAAAAGACGAGGACCTACGAGCATATCATACATTCACTCAGCCGCCATTTTTCACATGTTCATTCCCTTTCCTCAGGTGTGTGTGTTGTGTGTATCATAGTCATGTTAGAGCTTTTGTCATAGGCCTCACATCATTGTATTAATCATTGTTATACTGTATGGGGTTGGGGGAGGGAGGGGTTCATAACATGAGATAGATACTGGGTTTATATTGCATTACGGTGCGATGTGATGCGTACGGACTGAACAATGACGGACGTGTTTTTGGAAGTTTATAAATCCTTAGGTTCCGAAGTAGATTTTAAAGTAGCATGGTTTGATTTGTTGATGATTAATGATTCTATTGGTTTTTGGGGTTTTGTTTGTTTCTCTTGTATTTTATTGTATGTATTGTACAATCTGATGCCCTGAGGAAAAAGGAAAAATACAGTGACTCCTGAACTGCTGTGAAGTAAATGAAACATTGTTATTATTATTATTATTAGGATTATTATATTTATTTATTTGTTTTCTTTGCACAAGTTGGAATGGCCTTAATTTTGCTTTACTTGCTTCTATTGTGTATTGGCACAAAGTGCACCCGTTTAATTTGCAGAAATTATGATGCTCATTATGATGCTTATAATCTGAGAGTGCACATCAAAGCAGGATGAAAAAAAAAAAAGAAAAGTTCAGCAAATCCTTTTTATTTTTCATTAATCTGAAAAACAATATTTTGCATGAATATAAATACAATGGCAGATATTTTGGCTTGTACAAAAAAATGTGAAGCAATTTGAAGAGAAAAAAAGAATGTACCGTTTCTGCTGTATCTGTATATATCTAAATATTTATTGAAATATGTCATACTACTAATTCTATTAACGATTAAAGGTTTTCTGAACAAAAATCTCTTATCTGTTTTTGAACATTGTCAAGGTTGTTGGAGTTGGATCTTTTGCTTTCTGTTACTCAACTCAAGGATCTGTGTAATCATTAAAGAAAAAGTATTAAAAATTGCAAATAAATCCTTGCTGGAGGGTGTATTCATTTTCTGACACACCTGTCTCAACAGCTCAGCATCATAGGAAAGTTTTGTTTAATTCAGTTTATGTCTGCAAAAAACATGATAACAATCACAAGCGTTCTTTGATCTTGTCTGAACTATTTCCTTGTGCTCATACAATGGTGCAAAGTGCAGCCTCTATAGTTTTAACTGGTTTAAATTCTCTTTAAAACACAAATAACAACTTACACATCCAGCAGACTCAGATCATCCCACTGGAGTCGAGTTTCTTCATCCTGATTTATGTAAATCAATTAACGTAAATCCAATATTCACTCTACATTCAGCTCCTGAGAGAAATATCTGCTTCTTTAACTGCCTGATGTTCCTCCTTCTATTTTTTAATTTTCCATTTTACTTAGTGGACTGCAGAGCAGGTCGATCTTCTTTTCTTCTTTTTAATTGCCATTCAGCATCAAACAGATATTTCCATATGATGTATCTCAGATTTCACACTGAATGTAAATGACCTAAACTCGTGTTTGTCTCAGATCTCAGAAGACTTCTTAACAGATTATACGTATATAGAAAAGGGAACATTTTTAAAAACGAAAAAGAACAGTTAACAGGAAGGGAATGATCTTTTTCTCTACGACAAAATTATTGATTCGTGAAAATAAAATCAGGCCTGTAGGGCGTTACATAGTTAATCCTTTTTTTTTCAATTAAGAAAAACAATACATCATTTTAACTTGTCTTTTTCTCATTTTACCTGTGAAACCCCATGACAGTCCCCACCCGCTCAGATTCCAGCGCTGGATAATTGCCTGATATTAGGATTCACCTGTGTGTGAATCTTTAAGACACGAGACCCGTGGGATCGTTCTCTGCTCATGTCTTAACTGCTCAGTTTGTTCTTTTTATCTTTTTACCAGGTTTTATTGGTTTCTCTTTCCTTTTTACTGCTCATATGTGCTCACACACACACACACACACACACACACAGCAGTTATTCTCTGCTAAATGCATTCATTCAGGATACAATGAAAAACTGTAAAAGGCACAGAAAAAAACTAATGTAAGGTCCTCACAAGGCTTTTTTATTCACCATATTTGAGGGGACAAAGGTCTCTACACAGGAACGTGAGGAAAAGAGACATTTTAACAAAAAACATTTGTTAAAAGGACGGATATGTCCCTAAAAAAAATCAATGTAAATCAATACAAATCCATTTTAGTCAATACAAAGCCCTCAGAGCTTAAAAATAGTCATGTGACTGTCTGTGAGGGAGAATTTTGGACTTTGGACTTGCTTTGGGATTATACATGCAGTTGTAGTGGTTAGGGTCAGTTTCTCAGGGCTAGCAACCTCAGAATACAGAAATACTAATGTGTGTGTGTGTGTGTGTGTGTGTGTGTGTGTGTGTGTGTGTGTGCTGGCCGTATGCTCCGGGTCTTGCTGCCAGCAGGACCAGAACACACTGGAGGCCATGTTGGGCCATGAATACTAATGTGTGTGTTCACAGCGGGAGGGCTGCTCCCTCACTGAATACTGAACCGTACAGTAAACTTACACGTATATGAACAAGCTGCTCATGTGTTAACACAAGCTGCAAGTAGAAAGGTCACAGGTTCAAACCCTGCAACACTGAGTCCAATAAGAACCATCATCATCAGTTGTATCAGTTGTTTGGAGATGTAACAGACACAAGTTTAAATGCTCACAACAGCGTAGGTATCATATAAACCAGGCTTAAATCTCAGTTTAGTGCAAATTTAACAATGTTTTGGAAGATGATAATAATCGAGCTACAGCTTGTAAACACACACACACTCCCATAAACTGTGTTCAACACACACAACACCTGCAGCACGCTCCAGGCTCTGTCCTCACACACTTTCAGTTCATCATGAGTTCAAGTGAAATCAGTGGAGTGGAGGAAAGCAAAGTCCTGGGAGAGTCGAGAGTTGAGCCTTAACACACACACACACACACACCTGAATTCACCTGTGTGAAAGCCGTGGTTGCTTTACCTACAACTTCAAACAGAGAAACCTACCTGGAGTCCAGAGAAGGAATATCTGTGGAGTAACTGTGTACTATGAAAGGGGTTCGTGGTGACAAACCCACACAGCAAACAAGCGCCGCTAAGCCCAAGGTGCACTCCCTGCTCAGCAGCAAACAGCAGACAGACACAGTCAGAGAGCAGGTGGTGCACAGAGGAGCATTTAGCAGCGCAAATCATTATTCAGCTCGGAGTGAGAAATTATTTAACTTACACTGTATGTGCAGTGTGGCCCATTTTGCATTATTAGATAGCTCAAAGTAGAGAGGGCACAAGAAGTGGAGAGACAGGTGCAAGGGTGTAGGTTTGAATATGGATGGGAGGGACGTCTCCCCACTGATATTTTGGGAGGACAGAATTGTCTCTACCAATATTTGAGTGAACTCGTTCGCACTATGTTTGGATTGAAGTCATATTCGATCATGCCAATGTGCCCTCCAAAAGGCAACATCTCCAAGAGAGATGCTAATATATAGCATTTGGCATTCTAGCATTTGAGTGATGAATATGACAGAAAGGGCGGGAGCTGTCTGAAGGCTCACGTCATGTGAGAATATGACAGTGGTAAATGAAGTCACCAAAAATAACTCTAGCTAGCAAGCTAAACCTGGCTTCTGTTGTCTGTAGGCTAAATGTCAGTTTGCTAGCAGGAATTAACATATAATAATGGATATATCAAAGTATGAGTGTAATTTCTGTCGTCATAAATCTTAGCACTTTTTTGTGTCTTACGATACTATGACTTTTTTTGTGTTATTATACTATGACTTTTTATGCCTTACTATATTATGACTTTTAATGCCTTACTATACTATGACTTTTTATGCCTTACTATATTATGACTTTTAATGCCTTACTATACTATGACTTCTTACGCCTATAATACTATGACTTTTTTAGCCTCATTGTATTATGACATTTTTATGCCTCACTATACTATGACTTTTTATGCCTAACTATATAATGACTTTTTATGCCTTACTATATTATGACTTTTAATGCCTTTCTTTACTATGACTTTTTTAGCCTCATTGTATTATGACATTTTTATACCTCACTATACTATGACTTTTTATGCCATATAATACTATGACTTTTTATTCCTTATTATACAATGACTTTTTATGCC
>NW_019525118.1:1624340-1626472 GCF_002814215.2 Seriola lalandi dorsalis
GCCTCACTATACTATGACTTTTTATGCCTAACTATATAATGACTTTTTATGCCTTACTATATTATGACTTTTAATGCCTTTCTTTACTATGACTTTTTTAGCCTCATTGTATTATGACATTTTTATACCTCACTATACTATGACTTTTTATGCCATATAATACTATGACTTTTTATTCCTTATTATACAATGACTTTTTATGCCTTACTATATAAAGACTTTTTATACCTTACTATACGATGACATTTTATGCCTAACTATATAATGACTTTTTATGCCTAACTATAAAATGACTTTTTATGCCTGACTATACTATGACATTTTTATGACTTACTATACAATGACTTTTTATGCTTTACTGTATTATGACTTTTAATTCCTGACTATACTATGACTTTTTATTCCTTATTATACAATGACTTTTTATGCCTAACTATATAATGACTTTTTATGTGACCTTTTATGCCTTACAATACTATAACTTTTTTATACCTTATTATATCATGACTTTTGATGCCTTATTTTACAATGACTTTTTATGCCTTACAATACTATGACTTTTTTAGTCTTATTATACAATAACATTTTATGCCTTACATTTTATGCCTACTGTGACTTTTTATGCCTTACAATACTATGACTTTTTATGCCTTACTATATTATGACTTTTAAATGCCTTACTATACAATGACTTTTTATGCCTTACTATACAATGACTTTTTATGCCTTACTATACTGTGACTTTTTATGCCTTACTATACTGTGACTTTTTATGCCTTACAATACTATGACTTTTTATGCCTTACTATATTATGACTTTTAAATGCCTTACTATACAATGACTTTTTATGCCTTACTATACAATGACTTTTTATGCCTTACTATACTGTGACTTTTTTAGTCTTACCATGCGATGACTTTTAATGCCTTATTATACAATGACTTTTTATGCCTTACTATACTATGATTTTTTATGCCTTACTATACTGTGACTTTTTTAGTCTTACCATACTATGACTTTTTAGTGCCACGGGTGCTCAGCTATTATTAATATTCTGTTTCGGGATTATTATTCTTCCGCCAAATTTTGGCGCGTAACTTGTCACGCAGCTTTGAGAAAACCCCGGTAATATATACATCAAAACGTGCGTCTTGATCCCAAAAGAGGTGAAGTAAAAGAGTGAATGAAGTTGTGACGGTCTCCGCTGAGACAGAGAAGAGGAGAAGCTACTAGCCCTCTCTCGCTGTCACTTCTTGTCGCGTTGCTCTGCTCCCCAGTAATGTTAAATTTAGCACAGAAAAAAACATAATAGTGGTAATTTAAATAGCGGTTCATGGGATTTATTAACCCTCAGGGGTCCCTCTGTCCTTTTTTGGACATTTTCTTTACTTTTCTTTTTTGATTTGCTGATCATTTTGGCTGCTGAAGGTATGGATGGAAAAACGTGTATAAAATTTCAAAAAAACATCATAGTATAATACGGCATAAAAATGGCAAAAAACGTCATAGTATAGTATGGCATAAAATTTCAAAAAATGTTATAGTATACTAAGACATAAAAATGACAAAAAAAACGTCATAGTATAATCAGGCACAAAACGTCAAAGTATAGTATGGCATAAAAATGCCAAAAAAATACATATTATAGTAGAGCATAAAAATGTCAAAAAACGTCATATGGCATAAAATTTCAAAAAACGTCATAGTATAATAAGGCATAAAAATGGCAAAAAACGTCATAGTATAGTCAGGCACAAAACGTCACAGTATAGTATGGCATAAAATTTCAAAAAAACGTCATAGTATAATAAGGAATAAAAATGGCAAAAAACGTCATAGTATAGTAAGACATAAAAATGCCAAAAAAATGTCATATTCTAGTAGAGCATAAAATTGACAAATAAAACGTCATAGTATTGTATGGCATAAAATTTCAAAAAACGTCATAGTATAATAAGGCATAAAAATGGCAAAAAACGTCATAGTATAATAAGGCATAAAAATGGCAAAAAACGTCATAGTATAGTAAGGCATAAAAATGCCAAAAAAAAGTCATATTATAGTAGAGCATAAAAATGTCAAAAAACGTCATAGTATAATAAGGCATAAAAATGGCAAAAAACGTCATAGT
>NW_019525119.1:0-3630 GCF_002814215.2 Seriola lalandi dorsalis
GCAAAAAAATATCAAAACACGTCATAGTATAGCATGGCAAAAAAATGTCAAAAAACGTCATAGTATAGTGAGGCAAAAAAATGTCAAAAAACGTCATAGTATAGTATGGCAAAAAAATTTCAAAAAACGTCATAGTATAGTAAGGCATATAAAAGTCATAGAATAGTGAGGCTAAAAAAAGTCAAAAAACGTCATAGTATAGTATGGCAAAAAAATTTCAAAAAACGTCATAGTATAGTAAGGCATATGAACGTCATAGTATAGTGAGGCTAAAAAATGTCAAAAAACGTCATAGTATAGTATGGCAAAAAAATATCAAAACACGTCATAGTATAGCATGGCAAAAAAATGTCAAAAAACGTCATAGTATAGTGAGGCAAAAAAATGTCAAAAAAAATCATAGTATAGTATGGCAAAAAATTTCAAAAAACGTCATAGTATAGTAAGGCATATAAACGTCATAGTATAGTGAGGCTAAAAAATGTCAAAAAACGTCATAGTATAGTAAGGTAAAAAAATGTCAAAAAACGTCATAGTAAAGCATGTCAAAAAAATTTCAAAAAACGTCATAGTATAGTAAGGCAAAAAAATGTCAAAAAACGTCATAGTAAAGTATGGCAAAAAAATTTAAAAAAACGTCATAGTATAGTATGGCAAAAAAAATATCAAAACACGTCATAGTATAGCATGGCAAAAAAATTTCAAAAAACGTCATAGTATAGTAAAGCAAAAAAATGTCAAAAAACGTCATAGTATAGTGTGGCAAAAAAATGGCAAAAAACCTCATAGTATAGTAAGGCAAAAAAATGGCAAAAAACCTCATAGTATAGTAAGGCATATAAACGTCATAGTATAGTGAGGCTAAAAAATGTCAAAAAACGTCATAGTATAGTATGGCAAAAAAATATCAAAAAACGTCATAGCATAGTATGGCATAAAAAATATCAAAAAACGTCATAGTATAGCAAGGCAAAAAAATGTCAAAAAACGTCACAGTATATGTTGGCAAGAAAATGTCAAAAATCATCATAGTATAGTAAGGCGTATAAACGTCATAGTATAGTGAGGCTAAAAAATGTCAAAAAACGTCATAGTATAGTGAGGCTAAAAAATGTCAAAAGACATCATAGTATCGTAAGGCTAAAAAATGTCAAAAAACGTAATATTTTAGCAAGGCATAAAAAGGTCATACACACAAGATATTCCTAACCAGGACTTGAACCATCGACCCTTGGAATGAAAGGTAACACTTCTAACCACTGTACTATCCTCAACTGTAACTTTAACCCTATCATAGTAAACTTTACAAATGTCAGAGTATATTGAAACACGTAGAAGTCACAGTATAGTAAGGCACGAAATTTTAAAAAACGTCATAATATAGTATGGCAAAAAAATGGCAAAAAACATCATAGTATATAAGGCGTATAAACGTCATAGTATAGTAAGGAAAAAAATGTCAAAAATTGTCTTAGTATAGTAAGGCAAAAAAAATGTCAAAAAACATGATAGTATAGTAAGGCGTATAAACCTCATAGTATATAGTAAGGTAAAAAAATGTCAAAAAACATCATAGTATAGTGAGGCGTATAAACGTTATAGTATAGTAAGGAAAAAAATGTCAAAAATTGTCATAGTATTGTAAGGCAAAAAAAATATAAAAAAACATCATAGTATAGTAAGGCGTATAAACGTCATAGTATAGTGAGGCTAAAAAATGTCAAAAAACTTCATAATATAGTGAGGCTAAAAAAATGTCAAAAAAGGTCATAGTATAGCATGCCAAAAAAATGTCAAAAAACGTCATAGTATAGTATGGCGTATAAATGTCATAGTATAGTAAGGAAAAAAAATAGCAAAAAACGTCATAGTATAGTAAGGCTAAAAAATGGCAATTAACATCATGGTATAGTGAGGTGTATAAACGTCATAGTATAGTGGGGCATATAAACGTCATAGTATAGTATGGAAAAAAAAAGTAAAAAAACGTCATAGTATAGTATGCCAAAAAAATGTCATAAAACATCATAGTATAGTAAGGCATATAAATGTCATAGTGTAGTATGCCAAAAAAATGGCAAAAAACGTCATAGTATAGTAAGGTTAAAAAATGTAAAAAAAAAACTTAATATTTTAGCAAGGCATGAAAAGGTCTAACACACAATATATTCCCAACCAAGACTTGAACCATCAACCCTTGGAATGAAATGCAACATTTTTAAACACTGTACTACCCTCAACTGTAGCAGTAAGACATATTAAAGTAAATTTTACAAACATGAGAGTATAGTGAAACACATGGACATCATAGTATTGTAAGGCAGGAATTGTCAAAAAACGTCATAGTATAGTAAGCCAAAAAAATGTCAAAAAACGTCATGGTATAGTGAGGCGTATAAACGTCATAGTATAGTAAGGAAAAAAATGTCAAAAATTGTCTTAGTATTGTAAGGCAAAAAAAATATCAAAAAACATCATAGTATAGTAAGGCGTATAAACGTCATAGTATAGTGAGGCTAAAAAATGTCAAAAAAACGTCATAGTATAGTATGGCAAAAAAATATCAAAACACGTCATAGTATAGCATGGCAAAAAAATTGTAAAAAACGTCATAGTATAGCATGCCAAAAAAATGGCAAAAAACGTCATAGTATAGTATGGCGTATAAATGTCATAGTATAGTAAGGAAAAAAAATGGCAAAAAAACGTAATATTTTAGCAAGGCATAAAAAGGTCATACACACAAGATATTCCTAAGCAAAACTTGAACCATGAACCCTTGGAATGAAATGCAACATTTTTAACCACTGTGCTACCCTCAACTGTAGCAGTAAGACATATTAAAGTAAATTTTACAAACGTCACAGTATAGTGAAACACATGGACATCATAGTATAGTAAGGCAGGAAATGTCAAAAAACGTCATAGTATAGTAAGCCAAAAAAATGTCAAAAAACGTCATAATATGGTAGGCAAAAAAATGTCAAAAAACATCATAGTATAGTAAGACGTATGAATGTCATAGTATAGTGAGGCTAAAAAATGTCAAAAAACTTCCTAATATAGTGAGGCTAAAAAATGTCAAAAAACATCATAGTATAACAAGGCAAAAAATGTCAAAAAACGCAATATTTTAGCAAGGCATAAAAAGGTCATACACACAAGATATTACTAACCAGGACTTGAACCATCGACCCTTGGAATGAAAGGTAACACTTCTAACCACTGTACTATCCTCAATCGTGAAACATGTAGAAGTCATAGTATAGTAATGCACGAAATTTAAAAAAATGTCATAATTTAGTATGGCAAAAAAATGGCAAAAAACGTCATAGTATAGTAAGGCGTATAAACGTCATAGTATAGTAAGTCAAAGCAACAAACGTCACAGTATAGTATGGCAAAAAAACGTCAGAAAACATCACAGTATAGGTTGGCAAGAAAATGTCAAAAATCATCATAGTATAGTAAGGCGTATAAACGTCATAGAATAGTAAGGAAAAAATGTCAAAAATTGTCATAGTATAGTAAGGCAAAAGAAATTGTCAAAAAACAAAATAGTATAGTATGGCGTATAAATGTCATAGTATAGTAAGGCTAAAAAATGTCAAAAAGCGTCATAGTATAGTA